>NC_142834.1:3000000-3287500 GCF_057945365.1 Rhopilema esculentum | reverse complement strand
AACTACCATGTCTGAAAATGAAATGCAAGTAAAATATACCTCATTAAAGACACATTTCTCTCTACCAACAAGTACTTCTGCAAATAGCTGTTCTCCGCATTCCAACATATTGCATTCAACATTGATAAGTACAATGCCATTCTGAACTCTCATCCAGGACTGTTTCACCTTTCCATCGCAGCCAATAATTGTTTTGCCTTTTTGCAGTTTGCAGTGTTTTTTTATATAGCATGCCTTTAAATTTTCGTATCTGACTTCAACTGTTCTCCTATCGGAGTCATTTATCCCTGAAATATATAAATGTACCTATATAAATGCAGATAGGTGTGTCTATTATTTGCTTTACTAAATTTTTGACTGTTTTTATTCATATTTTAAGTTAACGCTTGTTTATGTATTTCATTAATTATATCAATACATCATCATATCAGAAGATTATTTTCGAGATGTACAGAAGATTCAGAGCTTCTTTTTTGAGTCCGCATTGGGGCATAATTGAGAATTTGTGTCTTTTGGGCTTCCAGTGTGACCAATTTAAAGGTCCGCAGTTGTGACAAAAGTTACCACCAACAACACAGAATGTCAAAACTTTTCATTCCAAACCTGAGCTACTCAAATAATTGCTTCAGACATCCATTTTAAGGAATCCGGAGTATAAAAAGAATTAAACCTTTATATCAGAACATTCTATAATGAACTACAAAAAAAACTGGGTATCATAATACGACCAACGATGTTCCTTTGGCTATATGATAGAAGCAAATTTATTCTAATGGTAATTTAAGTCGATACGAGATAAATTGCATGTTTGCACAGCGAAAAATGTTCCATGTAGTTCCACGTCAAGGGGAATGCTCTCGCCCTTTTTTAAGTGTTTTTGTCCAATTTCATAGCGTTTTAATCAGACACAATAGGTTATTGAATTGAGTTCATAACAGAATTACGCAGCATTCCTGTTTGGAAATTTAGTTCCAAGAAAAGAACAAAAAGAACAATAACATGATCGATACGAGAAGTGTTCTAGAACTAGTGATATTGAAAAAGTGCAGTGTCCGTAAATGTTTTTGCTAGCTTAAAAAGCTAGCTTTATAGTTATTGACGAAGGAAGGGCTACCTGGATATGCTTAGTCTTATATTTTCAATTTGGTTTGATTTTATCTAGCATATGTATTTACTACTGCTGCATTCAAACAACAACTTAATTACGATTATTGGTTTCAATAACCTAATTATCTATCAATTGTTATTCTTACACCAGCATACGGTAAACAAATGATAAGTATAGAGAGAGGTCTGCCGGGTGTGACAAATGTACTGCAAGGAGCATGACTTTGTTTACAATAAATATCGAAATTAGGGGAGTTGGCATCAGGAGGGGCTTAGGCTCCAAATAATTGCCAATAATTTTACATTAATAAATGGAATTCGTCAGTTCAAATTCCTTCCTTGAAGCCCTTTACCCTTATACCAATATTCATCCCAACGTCCTTCGACGCAACTATATCGTTTTGACAAATAAACCCACTGGAACGCTGATAACAGGAAAATGAGTTGAAGTTAGAAGATCAGAGTATGAGAAGAGGTGGGGACGTTCTTCAAGAGATATGATATTTTAGATATCTATTTAAAATTGGTAATTTCATAAGAAGTTTAAATGTATTGCTGTTTTTCGTAAGCCTTCGGTTCCCATATTCTCCAGGTGGAAGCATTGCCTTTCCCGAATTTTGGAGAGACGTTACCCTTACCGTATTATACTCCTGATCTATGAGTCTGGATAAATTTCTACGTTTCGGTATTCTAACCTGCAACTAAGGGAGTGATAAGCTTATAGTTTGATCTCTGTCTCTTAGCTAGAACTGAACCTATCAAAGGGAATCTCAATACTTTCATGTAGAGCAAAAAATGGCTGGTAATCGAAATTCGCTGGTAGAATTCAAGTGACTGATGTTATGAGGGGAAGGAAGGTCGTTATGCCGGGTAACAGTTAGTTGGGGAGGGGGGTTATATATCATATCTTACTTACCAACAGCTTCTGCCATTCCGAAGGTTTTGATGCCTGCCTTGCAGCACACGTACTACTCGGAGGCTATGAGTTTGCAGGTCTTATATTATGTATGAAACTAGAGTTTTTCTTGGGAGGGGAATCCAACTGTTGTTGATGTGTAGGTATAATCTTGGTGTATGACGTAATCTATCGTCTCTCTACAAGATAAAGACAATGGGTTTCAGTTTCAGAAAATCTTAATCCTCAACCATTGAATTGAGAGCTGAACTCGCTCTAGCGTAGTAAACATGCGTAGTTTAATCGCCTCTCAGGATATCTATACAGAGAGAGACCTGCCATCCTGGCGAAAAATGCCTAGACACTCGCAGAAGATCAAGTTAATGCAAATCATCTATATCAAAATCAATGCTTTTATGAGAGTGGTTTAGTCGGGGTACCCAAAAAGGCCTCTGATTTCTGAATTCCCGCAACATTGGGGGGAAAGGGGTGTGGGCTATCAGCGCATATTGCCTAAAGATAAGAAATTTGACTTTGCTGTATTTTGCCAAGGTTCTGGCAGTGTGAGGACGACAGAATTTTAAGGCACAGGAGCAATTGTTTTTTATGCTTCCTGATGAACACCATTGTGTTTTCTACTTCGTTATAAAGTATACTTGTATCAGCAGAAGATTTTGGTGCTTAAATGTGCTAGCTTTTGGTGACAGCTGGTTCGCACGACCTTGGACAAAATTCCACTATGATTTGCAGCTTCTGGAATCAGATCCCAGATTCTCACTCTTTTCAAACCAGTACGTTAGGCATCCCATATAATGAAGAAGCCTTGGTGTCCCACGTATATGTTTGCCAGTGGGCTCTGACGCAAGTTGGAGAGTAAGTTGGGGAGGGGGGGGGGGAGAACAAATTAAAAATCCATAACAAAAGATTTTATATGAAAAGCCCTGATTGATATACTATCTCTTAGGCCTTCATTAGTTACTTGCTTTATAATCATAATATTGGAAGCGATGGGCAATTGATGACAAAATAAATCTTGATCAAAAAAATGAAAAAGATTGAAATTAATGCTTGCTAGCTTTTTTAAGGTACATTCATCCATTATTTATCGTGTCCATATTTCATGTCATGTGATCATCATTAACGCGTTTTTATTCACTTAATTCAATGTTGGTTTAGAAAAAAATAGCTAATAAATATATAATTAAACCCAAATAAAAAACGTGCCTAATATAATCGTGAAACCAATTTAATAATGTAGTTTTTATCCTCTAGCATACTTTTAATTATGTCCACGAAGAGGATGATTAGACAGATTGTACAGCCACGGTTGTAAATCATGTTTAATGGATTTTAGCTAACATTTTAGCAATTCTCTGCTTCTCGAAAAGACAGTCACTTAGATTGAGGGTCTTCATAAAGTGTATTGTTAAAAGGAGGTGAAAGGAGTCATACGAAACCGATTTGCAATGCGAACCAGCATGCATTGCAAAGGAATTCTCTATTTAGTGGGATTCCCCTTCTGTTACAAACAACAGAGATGAAAGAGACTGAAGCCAGTCAAGCAACAAAAGTAAGAGGGACGACATAAGTTCGCATTGGAAGAAGTTTGACGAGCAAAAACAACATCGATCCGATTTGTTAAACAAGCAAGATGTCAGTTAATATCGGTGATGTCGATATGGCGCCATTACTGGAATATCTGGGTCAGCAAAGTAGGTTTCTTTATAGATATCTGTTAATATGACGTTTTTGGTTTTGCTAGCACATAAGTTAAATTTCCCATGTGTTGTGGATCAGCGACTACAGCTTGAAAATGAGTTTCTAAAAGTCAGCTGTAAAAGAACATTCATGAAAATGACGAATTTAACGCATGGGATTAATAAAAATTCCGGCTCGTGCTGCTATGTTCTTTTTCTTTACAAATCTAATTTCTCTTCGTACTTCCAGATTCTAACATTTCAACCGCTAGCCTAGGCCCGTATTTACGTAGTCCAAAATAACATGCTCTTATCGTATGCTTTGACTAGAACTGAACAACACATGGAAAGGCCAGAACCATAGTTTAGAATCTGAGTGTACATCAATATTAAATTTTCTTTATGGTTGAGAAAGCGAGACTTTTTATCAAAACATTTCTAGTTTGAAACTTGATAACTTCTCGATCATAGTTCACGAGAACGTATTTTATGATAACAGTAGAGGTTATGTCAAGCGCAGAATAAGGAACTGTTTTTTCGATCGCGGCATGGCAGCATCTATAAATATCGGACACGTAATTTATTTCCGTCTCTGCAGCATTCAAAATGCGGAACTGATTAAAAGAATTAGTGGCTTGCTGCCTGGTCTGCAAATTAGCGCAGTTCTCAACGAGATCTTGTGATGCAAACAATATAAATTTTTCACAAAGAAAATCGGCATAAAATTTCAAATTTTGGCGTGCGGCGCTGCACTGACCTCGTACCATACTCTCTGCACACTGGGCTTGTAGGGGCAAAGACCGAGATACAGATTTTTGTTTGGGGGGGGGCAGCCCTGATAAATAAATGAAACTACAGCCATATTTCACAAATAAAGAATTTTACTTATGCTATTCAAGATTTTGGGAGGGGCCAAAGACCCCTGACTCCGGTATCTCGGTCCTTTGTATTCGTAGGGTGTTGCATCAGTGGATGCACCAGAAATTAGGCTTGGCAAGGGGCTGGGTGCTAGCATCATTGGACGGGTGCTACCGTCGTCTAGCCCTCCTCCATGAAGTTCTTTATCCAGTTGCGTAATGCAGTTTTGGGCATCTTAATTCGATATACGGGCCCCGGATCTAAAGGGGTCCCAAAATTTTGCATATTCATGTTCTTAAGAATTTCCATAAGTTCACATTTTTTTCGAAAACTTTTGAAATCTTTTACTAAACCATATAACTCATATCCCTCTAGTTAAAGAGACACAATCATTTTATCTTTTTATATTATTGAATCCAAATTGGATATTTTTAGAAAAAGAGGACATAAAATTTTGGCTGGGCAAAATGGGGGGGGGGGGCTAGAATTTCATTTTTAACATGGCAAAGAGAAGAGGATTAAGGGGAGAGGGGCTAAAAATCAAGCTTGCTTGTTTTTGGGCCTATATGACAAAGGTTTTACAAATTGTCTGAAAAGGTTAATTGTTAATTGTTGTAAAGTACTAATTATATATTCCAATTTTAAACTAAACTGTCAATTGATTTTAGATTTCGATATGCGGATAGACGACGATCACATCCCGTATGCCTTTCGCTGCGAAGGAGTTTCCATCGTGTACGAAGGCTTGAAAGCGGAGTACCTGAAAGTCCATAAGAAAATTCCAAAAGCGAAACAGCAGCAAGCTGGACTTGGAGACAGGGGCTCATGGATGAGAGTAAAGGACAGTCATGTCGATATATTTATCGAAAACAAAAGTAGGCCAGGAGTACCTATCGTGAAGGTGGTGGTTCAAAGAGAGAAAACCGCATTTGCCGAGGTATGTACTCAGACCAATACAAGCTGGCTCTACACTTTGCTTTGTAAGAAAATTGTCAGCCTCGTTTAGAGAGAAGCCTCTTTTCGAAAGCGCCTCGTTTAGAAGGTAGCTTCATTTAAACATTGTGACTATGATTTCGAAGGTAGTCTCATTTAGAAGGCAGCCTTTTCCTGCCTTCTTCTGTTATTTGTTTTCCATCATTCTGAATCACTTCGTAAGTGTTCTGTATCACTTTTGTTGTTATCAAGATTTACTACGTCAGAAATGTACCAAACATCGTCGTTGATCTATGATCTATGCTGTCACTTCTAAAATTAATGTTTCTACATCACCAGGCACGCCAAATGAATGACGGGGACAAGAAGATCGTGCGGGGCGAGGTGACCATACCGTACGAGTGCAAAGCAATAAGCGCATCGAGCTGGAGACTGTCACTCGATCTTGACACTGTTTACATGGCATCTGAAGGAGGCGTCAACAAAGAGGTCTATGCCTTATGTCCTTCGAATATCGAAAAGACAAACAAGTTTCAGCTGGTTACTGAAGTTTATGTCAGACAGGTTGACGAGTTTGGCAAGCAAGTGGATATGCTAATCGGAAAGAAGGAATCAAAGCCATTTCTGTTGAGAACGGAGCCCAGGCACCCCCCAGCTAACAAAACAGGTTTCGTGTCATTTCATGTTATTCGCAACTGTCTCCATTAGCGTTGACGCCTGTGTTTGAAGGAATTCTTATGGTTATCGTTCCAAATGTGATAACCTTTATATAGGGATCCATTTCGGTATTGCTGCACACGCTAATATTACTCGTGCCATTTAGCTCATTTAAAATCTCTCGTGCGCGCCTAGCATAAGGGGATCCATTTCGGTACCGCTAGAATTCTTGAATTAAACTGTTCTTAGCTCTCCAGTTGGCAATCGAAGGCATTTTAAAATTATTCCAAATGGAAAAAGAGCCCTTAAAAACGTGGCCTTATTAGTTAATGAGTTATTTGAAAATTATCATGTAAATAATTTAATGTTTATTTACACAGGAGCCATCACGAATGGTGGTTACTCTCCAAGCAGTTCATCAGAAGCCTCCCCGGAGCAAGTTGATTTACCTGACGGTATGAATATTAAAAAACTTCTAATAAAGCTGACAGATTAAATATATAGATATCACGGTTTTTAGGGCATTGTCAAAGACTCATAGAACTGGTGCAGTCATGAACAAAGACAACTAGTTCATGGCTCTGAAAAAAGCAAACACTTTACAACATAGAAAAAGCTGTGTCGATCGAAATAGACCAGTTAGTAAAACCAAAGCACATCACAGGTATAGTTATCCAGTTTTAATACTCCGAGGAGTGAGGGACTAAAACGCTTTTAGTACTTTGCGAAATGTTTGCTTTTTTAAAGCCATTTTATAATTTTGTACCATCAAAACTGTTCATAATCAGTTGTACGCACGCACAAAATTTGGGCGCTACGCCCGCGAGCACGAAAAATGTCAAGTCGAAATCGGCCTTTATTCTTCGTTTACTCGCACATACTACTTCACTTGCAGAAAAAAGACATTTTTATTGACATGAATACGTACTATCTCATTAATTTTGTTCCCATGCACAGGTAGTTTCAACAATCTTCGTGCCAACACAGCCGATTTTCATACGCTTAGCGCCCAAGTGGTTTCGTCTTCAAATCGCGACATTGGATATCATATTCCGCTAAAGGATTTGAGCCAGAAGGGAAAACTAAAGGAAGGCGATGTCGTTGTGTTTCTTGACGATGAGAGCAACAGAACGAAGATTGAAAAAATGAATGAAAGTAATTACAAGAATGCCAAGCTTGCTGGGGTGATCACACGGAGCTACTATCTTGAGGGGCGATGCCCAGAAGCAGACAAGGGTGAGTTTTAGCAAAAAATTAAATGGGAAAACCTTGAAGCCAGGCAGACCAGATAAGATTGCGATATGTCACATGCTAAGATTCATTTTAATTACACAAAAATATCAATCAGTTCCTTAAACAACTGGCTAATGGCGTGGTTATTCACTAAACTATTTAAAGCAATTTGAGCCTGTCTTGCAATTTTATGACGAATACTGCCGATTTTTAGCACTAAAAATTAAGTTTACTTCATAAATATGATTGTGGCGCGCATGAAAGATTGAAGTAACAAATTCTTTTAATGTTAAGCAACCCTGTATGCGAGGATGTTTAGATACGAGGCTGGCTCCGTGAATAGGGTAACAGACTATAGATCCAAGGGTTCAAGTCGCTGATATGACCGTGCTTTCACCCAGAGTGGGGGAGTGGCCAGCTCTCTTCAATTCCAGGTGTAGAAATCACGAGGTGTGGTCACATGGAGAGGAAGGACCAGGACAATACTCGATTAGCATGCCTTCTCAGTGTCCTAAAAGCTACCTTCGGGGGCTAGGTAGCGACAATTACAATCCTTGTGTGCACACCAAATCTTTATGTGTTTCATAATCGATAAAAATGCCTATGTTGATTTGATATACGGGTATACTTCTTTCTAGGCGAGACCGATCTAGTTTGCATTATCGGTATCGTAAAGGTTCGAGTGGTGGGCCCTGTATACAACGGAGAACAGCTTTATGCGTACCCTGAGAGGCATGGCGTTGCTGCTACGCGTTCAACCATCTCGCTTGATCGAAGTGACGTCAGCCAGAGGCTTCTTCTCCTAGGTAAGTCACTAAGCTTCTTCATGGATTTTGCTTATACAAGTATCAAGGGCAAATGGCTCATTCAGAGTATAATAGTCCGTCCAGATTACAAGAGTAGAATTTGGCTTTGAAAAAGCAAACATTTGAGTGAACTAAAACTTTTCGTCTGACACTCTTCAGAGTTTAAAACTTCAGAACATAGATCGAAAACTAAACTAGCAATTGACCATGAAGTTATCGTTGGTGTCATTGGACTACTGAAGTTTAAAAGAGTCTTAGTAGTTGTACAACAACAGTGAAGAATAGATTTAAGAAGAGTGAAGGACTAAAACTACACAATGTTTAAAGCAGAATACATTTTTTTATAAGAACCAGTAAATTTAAGTTCAGGCTGACTGTTTTTAATTTTTTCGAAAATCTGAGGCTGGATTGTTCTTAATTTGTTCTTAAATTAAGAGGGTGTAAGCAGTGCTATTGCTAGCTTTTTCGCTCTAAGGAGGTGTTCAGGCCTCATTTGCCAACAGAGAGTGAGCACCGAAAAAGCACCCACACATCGCTAAAAATCCTCGATTTTGAGAAAAGACGTTGTTCAAAATTGCATTTTGCAGAAGCTCAGCCTCAGCTTGTTCTTAATTTGTTCTTAACTTTTGACCAGTTTTTAGGTCCGTGTTCTTATAAAATTGTTCTTATAAAAAAAAGAGTGTAAGGTATTTCCATGTTTATTGATATTACCTGCAGCTAAATAGGATTAATAAGTAAGCTCGTTTCACCACAGGACAAGCTTTGGAATCCAAGCCAGATACCGGGATACAGGAAGAAGCCCTCGTTTCATCTTTAATATCTGTTGTTAATGGGATTGACAGCCTCGCTATGACACAGAAAGTATCAGATTTGCATGTGAAGATCGATGATACTATAAAGAGGACAATGGCAAATACTACTAAAAAACTGAAACGACGTATGTATGACACTTACTTGCAGTCCAATTCAACTATGTTCTTATGTGTGTCCATGCGCTGAAACGTTGCAGGACTGGGCACCAATGTAAAACCAATGTTTACTAATTTACTAGAAATAGCTCTTGCTAGTACTGCCCGCAAACAATTAGTTCCTTGATAATGATTGTTTTGAAAATGTAGGTCAGGATATTCGAAGAAGACACCATCTTGGGTTTTCACAATTCTATAAAAACAGCTGCTCTAGTTGATGCTAAACTATTCTTTTTATCAAGAATTTTTGGTGTTCAGTTTGCCTTTGATTTAAGTCCAACGCCCTTTTGAAAATCATGAAGTTTTTCGAGGGTTTGACATTTATTTTTCGATAATCACGACAATCATAACTTTTGCTCGTACGGTCTCGAGTTTTTGGGAGAAAAGTGTGGCATTCGACTGGTTTTGATTCCCAAAACTTCGAATCAAAACTTCCATCCATTGCGGAGAACAGAGCTGTGATGCAGCACCGTTTTCGTGCCAAAAAACCGAAGGCCTTTAACAGAGTCTTGGCAGAGCAACGCTCCGAAGATAATTCCCTTCCGCACAAAGAGGTGGCGGTTAACGACCTCCTCGACAAAGCCGATTGATTGACAATGAAATTGATTGACAGTTGTCATGGCAGCAGAAAAGTGACAAAATCTGCTGAAAAAGTGCTGACAACATGAACTGAAGCTTCCATATGCTACTTATACGCGGGGCAGACTATAAGCCCTTCACTCGCGCGCTATCGCGCGCGAGTTGCGGGCAATGATAATTATGATAACTTGCAGAATATGCGACAATTAAGTTTTGAAATAATGTATTATTTGAAAGACCTCCTTTTGTAAATTTTGAGTTTCGAACGAAAACCACTTGTTTGCTGGTATAAATTTTGTTATCGATCAGTTTTGATACTTTTAGACATGTTTTGGGTGAAGCTTCTGTTTCTGCTGATACTGGCAACAGTTGGCATTGCGCTTTGGCAGAGGTATGCTCCCAATACGCTGTTCCGGAACAGTGCCTGTAAAAAGGGCTCACTTGACGAGAAAACAATGGTTCTTTCATTTAATACATCTTGGGAGGTGAGGATTTTTCCTGTTCTTCTTTCATATCGATCAGCTTGTATATAAATCTTGCTTTCATAGTTTGTCAAAGGCCCACGTTCTACGGACGAAACATTGTGCTAATGGATAAAATTCGTTTTTAATTATTAGAAGACACAGGTGATTTACTTGATTTACTTGAAATTATGCACTTGTTTTAATGCTAAGTTCTTTGGTAGGTTGGTAGGTAGCTAAGGTAAGTTGTTGAAAAGTAGAAGGAACTGTTAACGTGTTTTTGTCTTTTTCACTGTGAACATGTGCTGTTTTTTCACCTCAGTTGAGAAGAACGAGTTCACTTGTGTGCATTGTCCAGTGGGGCTGTCGATGCAAGGCACCTTAGAATTTCACTAAGCGTAAATTGCTAGTCATTTTAGACATCTACATTTCTTGAACAAAACGATGTGTCATTGGGGATTGCCAATGGGATGACTGGGATAGTGTAGGGTGTGACTGGTTTAAGAAGTTCTTTTTGGAAAGATACAATAAATTGCTGAAAAACGTTAGGAGGGGGTGTTAGGGATAACTTAAAGGCAAAAGATTGGATCTTAACCATAAATCCGTATATTAGAAACGGGAGTCTTGGTTTGAACTGATGAAAATTTCTGTGAAGCTTGTCACCCTCTGTAACCACCCACCCCCCACACCAAGGAAAGGTCTCTTTGTATAATTTTTTCCTTAAAATTGGATTTCATCGTAACTTATTACGTAAAAAATGATGCTAATGTGACATAAAATCTTGTTTTTTTGCAGAAAGTTTCGATAACAGCTTTGGAGTTCACATTTGAGAGCCTTAAAACCAAGGTTTACAATAGCGATGATCTTCATCCACGCAAAGGTATAATAAACTCTTGTTGGCCTTTGTCTGAAATAAAGTAACTAAAACAGGTGTTACAATCTCTGTCAAATGTCTTTGAAAACTGAAGTCATTTTAAAAGGGCAAATTGAAACATTCCCCTCTCCCCCAGAGAACAATGTTGGTTTCCACAAAAATATGTAGGATATAAGGGAAGACATTTTTTCGTGTGACTAATGCGATATTTGCCTAAACTATCAACATTGTACTGGCGAAGGAGGAGGAGGCAAAAGTGGTAATCACGTTGAAGATGTTTTTAGATTATTTAGAAGTTTTTGAACATTTTTGTACCAAGGTTCGTAAAAATCAAACAAAGTTTAGTACACCAAACTATCTCGTTAGCGACCTTGATAAAAGCAGGCTTAGAAAACAAAATTAACAAGTCATGGCATTTGTTTTCTTCCCACTAAAGCGGGTCTTACGTATTAACCCTGGATTTAACTTAATTATTATCAAGCAGGAGTGGGTTTAATGATGGTGGCCATTTTTGAAGTATTTGGTTTAACGCGACCATTTTTTGCATCAAATTCAATTATATTTCATTTAACATTTAATTATAATTATCTCATGAGGCATATCTTGTTTTCCACAGAAAAAGGAATGCGCTATTTCATAAACTACAAAAGATGTTGCAACCGGGGTGTGAGTTACGGTAACAAGTATGTGGATGACACCGTGACCGTTGCGGGACCGGAAGTGCTCAGTAGCGATCAGGCGTGCAAACCGGAGTCGGTTAAGTATTTGAATGACGGTCAGTGGGTACGATTGCAAAATGCTAAGCGGAAAGTTCTTATCGATAACTGCAATAGTTCGCTATGATTATACTTTTAAGTAACCGAGTATTGAACATTGCTAATACTTATAAAAACCAAAAATCAGTTTAACAGTCTATACAATGAGCCTGTGTAAAACACGGAACTCAAAGCTACGCTCATGAGCGCTTGCTCAGTCCAACTCCGGTTCACTGTAAACCTGAAACTTCCTACCCTACGACAACAAATGGAAATTACTGTCTTCTATTACGTTTCAACTAGTCTGGGTCATCTGTTATGGCCCGGGTCGTCTGTTATAGTCCGGGTCATCTGTTACAGTCCGGGTCGTCTGTTATAGTCCGGGTCATCTGTTATAGTCCGGGTCGTCTGTTAAAGTCCGGGTCGTCTGTTATAGTCCGAGTATGCTTATTGTATGGTTCAGGCCAAGGGTAACATGGGGAATTTCGTTGCCATTATGTGATGAGCTGGAGTTGCAGCTAACTGGAACTTGGAATTCAGTGAAAAAATTTGATAAGCACTAGAATATCAGAAACGGAACAGGATGTTTTCGAGATACTTAGGGAGGTTATTTTCAGAGACTTCTGGTTTCCTTAGGGCATTACTTGTAGGGTACTGAAGCCGCAAAAATTTCATGAGGCAACCCCCGTTCATTGGCTTATTTTATTTACAGTATATAGATAATTAGTCTACTCGATAGTAAATATACAGCAAGGACGCTTTAGTATTTATTTTTGACTATAGTTAATCGTACAGTAGCCGTAGCCATAATCTGCAGTTTGTGTTCGTTTACATGTTATCTAAATCTGTGTTTGAATACATTTATACATGTTATTAAGTCAAAATATTTTATGGCACGATATTATCAAATTCTGCTGCACGAGGAATATGAAGATAATAAAATTTATTGTGGTGCGAAGGCCAGTTATCATTTTTAACCAACTTCAGATAGCGTAACCAGGCCTATTTTTAATTCATATTGACGCATCTAATCCTTTTTTAATAGATAAGAAACACCTCATTTTATTTACCTAAGCCATTTTCCTTTTTGAACATGTGAACTGACCACCTTTACTATTCCGTTGTCTCACGTGAAGCAATTGCATGAAAATAAGATTTTGTCGTCATTTTGTCGTATTTTAGCACAAAATCAAAACATACTCCAAGTCCGTCTGTGTAAGCACCTTATATCAACTGTAAGCACCTTAAGTCAAGTGTAAGCACCTTAAGTCAAGTGTAAGCACCTCAAGTCAAGATTCATTCAACCTAGATACCAGACTCCTCTTTGTAAATAAATGGCAAACGTATATTTTAGACATTTAAACATTGTTACACTAAGTGAAGTTTTAAAAACAATACTCTCCATTTTCGAATTATGTTTTTCAATTACCAAACAAATAATAGAAGTGTCGATTATTTGTTGCCCAGCTGCTTCAACGTCTGTGTAACGAAGGAAAATTTAGGCTTAAACTCAGACCCCCTTGGGGAGATGAGCTCAAAGATAAATCTTCTCGAAACCCAGTTTACTTTAAACCCCAGCCAAACGGACAGCAATAAATTCAGTTCTTGAATGCTCATAAATCTCTCCGGAAATTCCATTCAAATTCGGACTAAGTTACTCCGTTTAGAAAAAAATTCACTTGGAAAATTTAAGTTCCACAGTTTTCAAGTATCCAGCTCCGTTTATCAGTCAAAGATTCTCAACAACTTTTCAAGTAACGTTTAGTGCGACTATCAGCGGAGGTGTTGGCGGTATCAACAGGGTTAGCATCATCGTAAGGGGAAGTGGGGCTTGTGGTACAGCGACTTTTCGTGACAGTGAGACCCAGATGGCATTGCAATAACTTCTAGCGAGATACATTTGTAAAAAGCTTTGCTTGCGCGAGCGGTGGGGGATTCAAATACTATTTTATCAAAGATTAGGGGAAGTGTTCATTTAAGAATACAGAACCTTTTCGCAGATTGAAGCCAAATAATGACAAAATTTACGGATTACAGAAAATACTGGAGGCAAGTCCTACCTTAAGCGACAGTTATAATAAAGATTATTTCTAAAATGACACTGTTACTATTTTCAGCATTCCTGCTTGCTGACCTGATAATTAAAAAATGAATACAAAGCTGTGACTAGCTTTATTTCAATTGGGCGTCAATGAAAGTAAAATGATTATAGTCGTCATTAACATAATTTTTTCTAAAGCTTTTAAGACAGGCCGTAAGAGACCAGGTCACCATGGCAACCAGGTCACCATGGCAACTAAGTCACCATGGATTCGGGAAAATGGCCAGCACCTACTAGCTAACTATCGAATTTCGCTAATTGGCAGTAGGCAGCGATAAACTCATGACTAAAAAACTATGAAACCAGAAAAGTTCGTTCTTGGAACTAAAATTTTTGATTACGTACTTAAAAAGAAACAGAAAGACGATGACAGGAAAGGCCTGCACCGACCTGCACGTAAAGTTCCTTAACTTAAAAAAAGAAAGAGAAAGTGCCTTTTTCTCAGATATACGAAAATGAAAACTATTTTTTGTAGGGGCAAAGGAAGCACCATTACGATGGAAGTATAATCTTGAGGTTTCTTTCTCTGAGTCATCACTTGTTAGCCTGGTTGTGGTTGTACAAAAATACCTATTAAATGACAGCATGTCTTCCAAGCGACCGCCTATGCATCCGGTTGTGTAAAAAGTCCTATTAAACTGTTTTTCATAAGAAACTTTAGAAAAATTGAAACTATCCTTTTTATTATTGGTCGCAATTTTTTAGTCAAATGTTGTCAAAAAACTGTGTTACTAAGATCATTGAATATACGGGATTTTTGGAAATATGATTTTCTGGGATTATATATTTCCAACATCTGAAAGCCCTATTTTATGGCCAACGGCTAACTCGGCGAGAGCCCGGCAAGGAGGGCGGATGAGCTACGACTCCAGGGGTCAACGGCTTCGGGCGGAAAGACTCCTGGAAAGAGGGATGGTGTCCCTTTAAAAACACTGTAGAGGTGGTTCTGGGGGCCCATCTCTACTATTAGCCCCTTGGTTTCATCTATGATCATGACAACAAACCAAAATTCAGATTTTGGGATAGTTGGAGGGTCATGGTAGCCAACCTTTTGATAGAAGATGGTGCCTGATGATGATGATTGTAAGGTTATGAATCCTTAATTTTCTAAATACAACTCCATGAATTCCTGGACTACCTAATAGAAAATGGTCTTATTGAATTAATATGTGTAGCTTAAATGGGGCGTTAAAAGCAGGGGCGTTGAAAAAGGCCTATAGGGTTAGATTTAACAGGATAACAGCGTAAATATATTGACCAGCCTCAAGTGCCATGGGTGCATAAAATCAAATAAGCTTTGATTTTCCAAACGTCTATTAAAATACATAGATACACGCTTTCATATACATGTCTGTTATCATAAAACTGTTTCGCCTAATTTGTCATAATCTTTATTCGATTTTGCTTTTGTTTTAGAACATGAATTCGTTTCCATCTTCCGCTTTTTACATTTTCTTCTTAAACTCCGTATACGAGTTATGTCCAAATCACCGTTCGCTTCCGCAGCGTCAAAATCAAACTCGCAGCTACTTGACCTGCGGAAATGCGTTAGTTTTTCGCTTGCGGCAGAGTTTTCCAAAACGATATCATCAGCTGATATTTTATTTTCTCTTTCAATGTGGTCATACCCGTCAGTGGAAAACTCTTCGTTTGATCTGGTTTCCCAAGCCAAATGCTTAGCTTCTAACGATATGTCGTTTTTAATCGCTTTGACATTAGCAGAAGGGAGCGGCTTCGCGGTTACACGTTGCGGCACAGCATCGCTCGTACCATGTTCTTCTAAAAACAACGCGTTAGAAAATGACCTTGGACTTGAACTACTTGCTGTAACTACAATCGACGGTACGGGAATAAAACTTCCTTTTGTGCTAGTAGCTACGACGGTATCTGGTTCATGTCTTTTGGTATTTTGCAAGCTATTTTTGTTGCATTTACTGTCCAAACATTTACCACCCCCAACGTATTCGCTAAAACCTGATCGAATGCCACTATCGCTTGATTTAGGTCCTTCTGAAGATACAGTTGACTCATCTGTGACTGGTGCCGTCACAGCAATCTTGTCTTGCGCGAATGCACGCGAGATCTCCGCGTCAATTTCCGCATCATATGCGTCATCTTGCTCGCTATCAAGCTGAAACTCATTTGCCAAAACTACCGCGGCTCCTGATGAGTTTTTGTGACAAGCGACATCGTCCGATAATTCGTCATCCTCGTTTAAAACTTGCGAACTTTGACGCAGCCATTTTGTTATTTCAGTAAAGTTTTCGCTAAAGTGATGGTTTTGTTGTGCTTTCTGGAGAGATCCCCGCCTTTGGAGAACTGCTCTCCTTCTCTCGAGATCTGCTATTGAATATTCTTCATCTTCTTCAGTCTCATCTATAGATCCAAGTGGCGTTCGACACACTGAAGACCTTGATTCGGCATCAAATCTATCCGTACCTCTCACGTGATCATCAGTGTGATCCTTTAGTGGTACGAACTTTTTCCTTGAGATCTTCAATGCCGATATCTTGATAGGTTCAACAGTTTTGCCACAAGCGTTGCGTGAAGAATGACCAGAAGACGATTTTCGAGTTGGGTCTCGCAAGCTGGCACTTTTTTTGATTTCATTACCAAATCCGGTTTGAATTGAGCCTCTGTCACCACTGGGCACTTTTTCATCGAAATTTGAACTGTCTTGGTACAATGGTGAAATGTCTTGTTTTCCAACTAAACAATTAGAATTTTCATCTGGAATATCAATAGCCAGTTGATGCAACATTCTTGATCGACGAATCTCTACAGGAGACACAGCGCTGACTGGCAACGAATCAGGGACTTTTAGGTGCTCATTTGAACCACCTGAAGACCTCAAGGATCCGTCAGAGGTCCTTTGCTGTTTCCTTATTTCAACTTTTCGTTTTACACCAAATGACATGTTCTTTCTAGCTACTGGTTTCCGATCCATCCCTATTTCATTTAAATACGTGAATGCATGTCCGAAACCTGTTATTTGAGCTGTCATACTTTTCCGCCTTTCTGCAAGAATCAACATTGAGGCTTTCCGCTGAATATGGACACTCTCACTTCGCTTAACCTCATCCGGTAACCGCTTTGTAACGCTCCGTCTACGTGAGCTCTTTGCACGCCCACCAGACACAGAGCAATAGACTTCATGGGATTTTAAAATTGTATCCAGATACCTAGATAAACAAGAGTCCGGCTCTGTTTCACAAGTGTCCGACCGCTCCCTTCCTGTGCTATAGTGACCATTGTTTTCATCTACGCCAGCACTTGCAATAACGATCTCTGGCAGTTGGACAGCATTTCGACGTCTAAATTTGCTTTGTTTGACAGTAGGCTCGCTTTGTTTACTAGCTGTAGGTGCAACTTTCAGTGGCCAATCCGTGCAGGTAAAGCTACTTGATCGCAAAACAGGGGCTTTATTTGCTCTCTCCTCGCCTAAGTCTGTTAAAGTAAACACTGATATTGTTTTCGGCCGTTCCTTAACACGAACTCTAGCAGTAAGCATTGGTTCAACTTGAACAGGAAGAAGCAATGGATATAAATCAGGATCTGAATTATTTTGTCTTTTCTTTGACAGTGGCTTGTCTTTAATGAGACTGCCATCTGGATTTCCTGGCAAGAGGGACTTTGTTTCCCTCCCACATTCACTATTTGCTTCTACATCCTTGCTATAGAACAGACGTTGCTTATCTGGAGACCCAGGCTCGCTATCTTTAAACAAACGGTCGAACAGCCGAGAAAAGCTGGTAAAAGATAAACAAAAAATAAACACATAGATAGAAGTTTTGAGAGACGTAAAGAAGACACAATAATTGCAATAACTTCAAAAAAGAACGGAGATTCCGAAACCTAGACTTTTATGAATATTTGTATCAAACAAAAGTATTTCAATATGCTATAAAATAAATGTTTTAAATATTTCACATTCACATGTTTTCGCTTTATCCGGAAATTTTGGCGTTTTGCAGCACCAGAGGATGATAAAATTTGCATAACGAGGTAACTGAATTTGAAAACGGAACAGGAAAAAATTCACCTTTCAATTTCCTTAAAATTAAGTATATCCTCCAGTACTTATCACTATTATCATCTAATTCAATAGCTATAATTAGGGAGCTAAAAAAGATTCAAATGTTTTATATAATTGCCAGTAATATAATTTATATAACTGAAGGTGGTTTTAGGACACTGAAAGCTATGCTTATCCTGCAGTGTCCTGGTCCTTCCTCTCGAAGTGATCACACCTCGCGATTCCTTCGTCTGGAATTGCAGAGATCTGGACACTCTCCTCACTCGGGGTGAAAGTTTGGTCATATCTAGGAATCAAACCACAGATTTTTGGATCTGTATTGAGCAGCCCTAGCCTTTGAGCCATCCTCACATTTGAATGATTATGATTATGATGATTATCATGTCATTATGATGCTGACGATTGAAATGATGACAAAGATGGTTTACACACAACTTATTACTGACCTTGTTTTGCCAGCCACTGCAACCCTCTTCATTGATCCAAACCATTTTTTCATCTTATTTTTGTATCGCATTTCAAGCAGAATCATAGTGGAGAGCAAGAAGATGACTAACATCGCCAGCAGAATCGTCATATTTTGATAAGGGTTAACCTTCTCAAAGCCAAATTGTTGCAAAACTGCTATTCCCATGTTTGATTGACATTCAAGCTTTGATTGACTGCTGCAGTCGAATATGACATCATTGATGAGCACCTTCATTGTGGCGCTGTAGGCCCAGTGAGTTGGGTTTACATAGAACAGCCAATAGTAAAAGACAGGCATTTTTGGTTCAGGGACGAGAAATCCACCAGCGAAGCCAGATACAGCTGATAGCATCGGGCAAATGAGGGTGGAATATCGAGGGATGGCGCTTGCTGACAGCATAATGATTGCGATCCACACGTGGTTTAGTTGAAGGTGTATCAGAGTGGTGACGAAAAACTTCCAGAAGTCGAGCTCAACAACGGTACAAAGGTAGATTATCGTGCAGCTGAGAAACAGGGGCAGGACAGTAACTGCCGCAATGCGAATGAAAGTATGGAGAACAAGTTCGCGCGAATTTCCAACTCCTTCCGCTTGCTCAAGGGCGAATAAAGGAAAGGCTTTACCTAAATGTGTATGTATGACCGACGCCATGAATAGCTGGCTTGCACACAAAAACACTTGATAGCAGCTCATCAGAAGAATGCCGCTGTCTGTTTGCCAGTACACACTACCTGCGGAGGAGATGAAATAGGCATCTTTAGCTGGGTAAAACGTGAGATACGAAGGAGGGTTGGAAGGTTTGCTGAGAAACGCGTTGCAGTCAAACTCAACCAAGAAAATATAAGGAGATAAATGCAACACCCAAACAAATCTTTCTATAAACAATTTAATTAGGCGTTGTTAGCGTGTGGTAGAATAGGTTCAAAATCTTTGGTTGGCTGAGATTTGTAGGTGTGGCTGAAAACGTAATAAAATAAGCCTAAATCGACCTGCGAGGCAAATTGGTTGTTGAATTCGTGTATGCTGTCTTTTTATTGCAGTAGGAGAATTCAAGTTTCTCATCCGATCAAAGATTTGGAACCTATGCTGCATGTGGCAGTTCAAAGTCTTTTCTCACTGATCTTTCTCAGAGTCAGTTGCTTTCTCCCTTCTGAGGTTGAATAACTGCCGCCAAAATTTCAATATTAGAATGGGCACACAAATCTGCGCATCTTGGTTCCATACGGATCCGATCCCGTGTAAACACCTCCTCAAAAATGAGTTCGGATCCAAATGGATCCGATACTGTTTGGATCCGACCCCGTGTAAACAGGGCCTTAATCTTATTCTGATCACTTGCCAATCAAACAATGATCCAAAGCATGATTTATATTCATTTGCACAAATCTCTAATTAGATTATCCCTAATCACAGGTCAATCAAGCGATCACTGCTGTACCAGATGACACGACCTCTTGAATTGTATGCAATACAGATAGCTATGACTCCAGGTGATCCTAATCATGTTACATCCAATTTTATCCAATCACACTAAATCGCATTACAAAGCTTAACTTATTCTTTTCAAATTGGAACCTATCATTTCTCAAATGACCTTTTTACGGAAATAAAACATAAGTTAATTTTCAGCTTGTGTGGCCAAGCAGTAATAAACTTAAAGGATGTGTTTTTGTTGGCAATTCGAAGGCAACTTATTGCATTAAAGTTGCTATGGCATTCGATGATCATTTTAAGAGCTACCGCACTAGGGGGTTTCCTTGAGCAGGGACAATAAAATGCAATCTACTGAAGCTGTTAGAAATCAAGTCACGGAAATAAAGCAATATGTATCGAGTCAGGAAAAATCGACTGCTAATACCTGACATACCAAACTGGCTGTTTATTTTAGAATAATTTAAAGAAAGTTGATTAATAGATATTAAGTGAATTACAGTTAGTAGGACCAAGTTAATTTGGTAGTTAACACAGGTAACATGGGTTATATGGGTAAAAGGAAATGAGCGAAAAATTCGCCAAATTTAATCTTTATGGCCTAAATAGCACAGAACTTAAAAAACGAAGTTTTATGCTTAATTTTCAAGTGAATACAAAGTTAGAAGCATACAATATTGTCAGGTTACCAAAATGTTTACCAACTAAATATACTGCTTATTGTGCTGTGGCGATCATAAAAGGGTTGATCTATAAAAGTTATGCCTTAGGAACATAAATAATGACGACAACCTACCTAAAGCAAGGCCATAGAGCAAAAAAATAATGAGCAAGTAAAGCTTCTGCGCTGTCGTCTGACATTTGGAAGAACGGCAGTCAAATGCAAGCAGTCGGTCGGAGAGGCTTGAAGAGTACCTGCGAAAGATTGAAGGTGTAATAACATTTAAACACCTCTTAGATCACTTAGATTATTGGAGAAAAATTCACTCAAAATCTTTGTCTATCCAAGAAGGTTCGATAACAGCCTCATTACGTATTGAAGTAGCTGTGAACGTTTTCATTAAAAAAACTGTTTAAAAATCTTTTAGACCACTAAGGGTATTGAAGAAACTTCCTTAGAGTCCTTGTTCACCTCGGAAGGTTGGATAACAGGCTTAAGACATATTGAAGTAACTGTGAACGATTTTGTTAAAGAAAACAGTTATTCTAACGAAATAACGAAATAAACGTTATTCTAGTGCAGATCACCCATGGAGTTGATTAAAATAAAAAACGTGGGGTTAAGTTTCTTCTATAAACATTGCACCCTTTCTTGTTGCAGAAAGAACCCATTAGCGGAAACAAAGATGTAAATTTTACCTTTTTATTTTCATGCTCAAAGTTTTAACCGGATTCTTCGTTGCTTTTTGCACGGCTTTTTTGATAGCCTCGACTTCGCCGCTTTCCTGGTAATGCTCCACAATCATTTCTTGTGATTTCTTAAAGACTAAGACGTCCATTATGGTGTCCGCAGGATTGGAGGCGTCTAAAACCTAAAGATTGGACTTTGATAAAAAAGTTTCTACTTGAAAGAACTGAAACCTGACAAAACATGACGGGGCACGAGGAGGAACGATCGGTAATGTTTCATTTTGATACCCACCTAAGTAAGCATTTTAGGACATGAAGGATTTGGAATCATGAAGAAAACCTTTTTGAGCAAGTGCTTTTGTTTTCAAAGACACAATGCAAATAAAGAAAGCCTCCTCAAAATCAAACTTGCTCTTAACCCTCTTGTGGAATACTCTTTAATTGAAAAAAATTTTCTGCTTAAAATCAGGAAAAACTTTAATAAATAAATTGCAATAATCAAAATATCAAACGTTTTTCTTAGCTTACAATAAAGCTTACTTACTAAAATTTATGTCTATGGTTAATTTTAGTTAAATATAAAAAGCATACCGGATTCATTTCGTATCGGATCGCTTTACGTGTGAACAGGGTGAATCCGGTATCGTGTGAACAGGGCCATAGGTTCAGGACAAATAACTTTCGAAACTTTCGATTGTCAACCCAAGCATTTTATTTATAGGAAATCTTTCACAGCAAACTGCGATGTTGGTTAACTGGCTCTAGTTAAAAACGTTTCAAAACCACTGTGCAGTGTTTTAACTTGCCTTTATCAAAGCAAATCATATAATGCAGTAATCCCGAGTTTTAGAAAGCTGATGCTACGAATAAATTAACCAATTGAGATACAAAAATGCAACCAAAACCAACAGACCTCTCCTGAACTCTGCAATGCCTCAGCAATCATTGTTGGCGCCATAATCGGTGAGCCGTAATAGGCAACCTAGAAAGAAAAAACATCTTGGAATGTATTCATTTGTATAAAATAAGAAAATATAAATAAAATATAAAATAAGAAAACTGTTCTGGCTGTTATTTTTCTGCATATAAAAATGGTTCTGGGGGCCCATCTCTACTATTAGCCCCTTAGTTTTATCTATAATCATGACAACAAACCAAAACTCAGATTTTGGAATAGTTGGAGGGTCATGGTAGCAAACCTTCTGATAGAAGATGGTACCTGATGATGATACAAAAATGGGTGAGTACGGTTTATATTATTCCTTAGAAATAAATCTGACTACAGATGCATGTGTATTTTATGACTTTATCGAACTAAAGGTTTCTAAAGATTAGGTAACTAGAAAAAGAGAAACAAATACCATAAGAAGAAAACCAGAACCTGGAAAATATTTCCATAAATATGAAATATTTGAAATGCTATCTTATCTTACAGGAAGCATTTTACGGGAAAGAAACGAATCTAAAAAAATGTTACTAGAACGTATTTTGAAAATGGTATCTGTCTAATGCCCATGTTGTGATTTCAATAGAAAAGATTATGAAATACTGTTTCACTGGTCGATCAATAGAGTGCTTGATTTTCCATAGGCATAGCAGAATAAAGTTCTAAAGTGTGACGTCATCAAAAACTTATTTTTAGAATTTTTGAATTTTAACCACATAGCGTAAAAGATCACCATGAAATACTTTCAAATAAGCAAAATTGGCCAGATATGTCTAAAATCGGTTGAGATATGGCTAATGAAAGATTTAAAGTTTGCTAACGAATCACTGTTATTTTGGCTGTGTTCATAAAGTTATGAACAGAGACCAAAATACAGAGGTTTGATGGAGAGAGAACCAATAAACATGTGGCCATATCTCTGCCAATTCGTAACATATTTGCCTGATTTTGCACATTTACAGGTATTTCTTGATGCTCTTTCAGGTTATGGGATCCAAATTCAAAAATTCTAAAAAAAGATTTTTGTGACCTCATCACTTTAGAACTCTATAGGACAGTTCTAAGTTGCAACTCTAGAGCTTTATGTTGGCTTATTGCAGTTGCTTGATGATCATATTAAGCGTGAAACTCAGAACCACCCTGTTCTATACACCAAACATACAGAAAAGTTTAGATACATACATGACCTCCACACAGGAACAAAATCCGGTCAAACATGTGGAATATTTCAATCCTGGGCTGATGGATTGTTAGGATCACTAGTCTGCCCGAGAGGGTAAGACCGTGCAAGGTTTCAAGAAGCTCAAGTGAAGATGCCGAGTCTAAGCCTGAAAAAAATGACAATGGAACCAAATTATTACGAGACGAATGAATCGACTTGTAAAAGAGCGAGTGATAAATAGAGCTTTCTGTAGTTTAGTCAAAAATATTTTATTGATTTAAAAATATTGTGATCTGGAACAGCTGATTTTTGAACTTTTTTAGAATCCCTAAAACAAAATTTCGACATCTTCTCACAATCTAAAAACAATATCGATATCTTACAGTGTTGCGCTAAAAAATAGACAAAACTTTCTTAATCAACTTTTGCCTGCAGCTTGTGAAATCGAAGAAGCATTTGCAAAAATATATTGTTTTTATCAATCAAAAAATATGTAGCAGACACGCCTGTTTTTTAGCAAATAAAACATCGTTGAAGTGTAAGTATTATGGAAATGCTGACCTGATGTAGGCTCATCCAAGAAGAGAATGCTGGGAACACGCAAAAGCTGAACTGCCACGCAAAGACGGCGTTTCTGGAAAACACCAATCGATCACAATCACTCGTATAGAACGGAAAAATTAACTGAAGACGACATTCGAATATACGAGAATGGGGTGCTCATAGTCAAGACTACCCAAAAGAACAATTTTCATATTTAGTAATGAAATCAAAGAACATGTATTCTGCGGGATGTAACGAGCATTTTTTTCTTCATATTAGTGTGCATATATTTACATATACATAAATTCTGTATTTGCGTATAATCAATTTAGAAAAATTGACGAAAACGCATCCTTGAAATTTTCCCGCCGTTTTCAAATTTTATTAGATCCCAGTCTTACCGCGTGAGTGTATTCGCCATTTTCATCACATAAAATTAGTAATAATCGTCAATTGTCTGGACAATCATGATTGAAATTACTTTGGGCTGTTACTGAAAATTTTTCACTTTTATGAAGCAAATTTTGATTCCAGAGGACAAAGATACATTTATTGAGTTCGAGGGTGAATATGAAAGCCTTCGTACCGTTGTGATAATTAAATTGGCGATCCCCGCCGAATCTAAGGCTGAACAGTGAGTGCATCTTTGACGGGATTATGAACCATTCCTATATTCAAGGTAAGTATATAATTGATTTTGTCTAAATGTGAAATGTCTCTAGCGTTTTGGGTGGGGAGAGGTAAAAACCTAATTAACCTGAATCTCGACACGAAATTTACCGATCATTTGCGAGGTGTTTTTGTATATTATTCTTTGCGATCGAACAGTAGCGCCAATATAGGTTAAATAGCAACGCATGATGATGAACTGGACAAAATATAAAGTGGAAATTCGCTTTGTAGAGGCATGCAGTGTTTTTTGTAGACGATGTGGTAAAAACACGCTGAAATGGCGAAAATGGGCCTAATTCTAGCTGCGAGGCGGTTTTGTTGTGAGAATCCTGTGTGCTGATTGGCTTAGAACATGGCAGCGAACAGAGCTCTCAGCCAATCAAAGATTTGACCGCTATGATCTTTTTCCATATATTTCTTTTCCATGCTCTTATATCCATCTTCCTATTCCATTTGTCGAATTTCATATTCCTTTAACGTTTTTTAGTTCTATGATCGCTTTTCAATTTTACTTGATAACGGGCTTTGCTCGAAACGTCGTTATAAATTTAAAAAAAAAATTTCCTGTTACAATTTCATCACATTGATCGTTATTATAGCTTTATATGGTATCGCATGCAATATAGTATACAGATAAAGTTCATTCTTGTACACCAGCTGCCTACAGAGAGCAGGAAAGTTCAAGAACACAATTGAGCTTTGAGATAATACCGTTTTAGCAATCAGATATTAAATAGGTTTATGAACTCAGCAAATAACACGAAATATTGCTCCTCATGGGAAGTAACTTGTGTATAAATGATTTGTGGTGAAACGCAATACGATAAAGGCTCGTAGCAAGCTTATTGAATTGATGCCAAATAGCTCTGCTAGTATGAATTTCATGCACCTCTAAGGCCTTTGAGTAACCAAGATTTTATATTCGTCTTTTAACTAGCTTAACAGTTTTTCAGTTTTGAAGTTTTTGGCTGGTCTTTAGACAGAGATTTAACAGTTTTTATGAAATAATCATTTGAAACTTCTCTTAAACTGAAAAAAATAATTGGAGAGTTGATGACGTACCTGCCCTCCGCTCAGCCCAGGCCCCACAGCGCTCCCAACGACAACATCCGCGTAGTCATTCAGCCCAGTCTATAGAAATGACAATTTTGAGGCATGAAGACTCTTCACAGTAGCATCAACAACAACAAAACGATATAAAACAAAAACAACAACAACATCATCATAAGCATAAATAACAGCCACAACAGCATGAAGTAACAATCTCTGAGACATTATTTTGGAAATTCTGATAATTACAAACTAAAGTGTCTGATAATTTTCAATTGAAACTTATCGACATAGAAAGCTTCCTTTCGTTGAACAGCACATATAGGCCATTTCTAGCTCTTATGAAACAGTTACCTAGTTACCTAAGTCACAATAACATGATAATGTGTCACAATTTTACAGCGAATCTACCGTACTTTCTCTATCAATAGTCTCACCTGTCCTATCACCTGTTCTACTCTCATCAGTTTGTTTTTGATTGACATTGTCTTTGGCAGTCTCATCAACGCACTGAAGGTCAAGTTCTCCCTGACAGTCAGCTCTTCGTAGTACGGAGTAGCTAGCTGCATAACATAACCACTGTTACTCTTAAACCAATCTCGTGTTTCGCTGTTGTTCAGGCCATTTATAAAAACCTGTTGTAAAATGCGTTCATAAATCAAATTGACGTCACAAGGGTGAGGAGGTAGGACACACATGATGTTTAATGTCAAACAAATAACAGCCTCACACTTGACTGAAACACAGCCTTACCAAACCGCTACAGTTCCCTGGCCAATTAGATTCCATACGCACACAACTATTGTCTGCGGACAAAATATTTCTAGATTCGAATCTTATTGCTGACGTCATAGATATGAAGAGACTCTGAGGGTATTAAGTGATTTCGATGTTCTCTAGGAGACTGAAAACTACAGAAAAGGGAAAAATCCTAAATAAAAACATCCAAATTTTAATTTCCATGTTTTCCATATTCGAAAAAAATTATCCATTGAGTTTTCAAGTGTTTCTTTTAGAGGAAACCTCATTGACTAAAAGATTCGTAGTGCACAGTAGCAAAGTAACTTTACTCCAACACAGAATTACAAAAGCCAGGTTCTTTTGATTCTTATTTTAAAGAAGCCAGGACAACTGACATCCAGAGTGACTTGCACTTCTTATTAATTACTGAAACTGTTCTTTACCGGTCTGTAATAAAGAGCTGGTTGCCATATAGGCAGGGCTGTACACGTTTGCCTGACAATCGCATTAAACGTGACACTAGGAGTTGAAACTTGGGCCATCCTGCTCTATACACCGAAGTCAGTTCTTAGGTTAATCTACATTGGATGTATAACTACAGCGATTTACCCCACCCGCCCCGACCTTGCAGTGGCGGAGCCACGGGAGGGAATGGGGGGACTAGTCCCCCCCCCACTTTTTCAGAAAGTTGGTCTTTGAGATTCTTGCAAATCTTATAAGAAAACTTCGGGGGGGGGGGGGGGGAGTACGTTATTTAGATCGTCACATTAAAGTGATATTTCTCAGGAGACAAGAGGTGTTTCAAGCAGGGAAAAACAGGGCTTGGTAAAAAAAGGGCGTGGTCCCTGACACACCTTTTGCCCCCCCCCCCCCCCACTTATACCAGGCTGGAGCCGCCACTGCGACCTTGCAGAGAAACATGGCATGTTACAAGAACATATCCCAACAAAAAAGCACGCACGGAGCAAGGAATGGCATTATCTTTAGTGTAAAGGTCATCTCTTTAGTCAGTGTGTTGATAAAAGCAATCTTTGGCTTTGTGGTACACGAAAAATGATTTGGTTTTCATTGATGAAATAGAAATTCCAGGTATCATAGAACAAAATAATTTACGATTTAAATATAAGTTATTTACAGTACAAATATAGGTTTTGTTTGACAGTTAATTAAAGCTGGTAAATCTTGATATTTGACTTGGACGGGTAAACCTTTGCTTAATGGAAATCAAAGAGATCAAGTATTCTAGCTGTTGACATTCGAAAGAAATGTTTAAAATGTTCTGAGACATAACTACATTGAGATAACTGGTTCAATCTTCAAAGATGCACAGATTTTGAACAATACGCAAAGAAAATTTTTTGTCCTAAAACTCTTTGCTGCAGAGAAGCAATGCACGTATCATTTTGACTGTTCCTAAAGAAACATTGATCAAAATAAGACGAAAAATGCTTTGAAGTGCAGTAGCAATCATAGCGATCGGATTGTAGAAATCGAACATATCTTATTTTTCATACAAAGGCAACATCTGCGAAGGACTGAATAATTTTTAGGGGGTACAGCTATGTACGAAAAAAAATACCACAACAAGAAGCGTTTGGTGCAAATTCTTTTGTTTTGTCTGAAAATCTCTGGAAATCCTTTTGTTTTCGTACGCTATTTCATCATCATCAGGTACCATCTTCTATCAGAAGGTTGGCTACCATGACCCTCCAACTATCCCAAAATCTGAGTTTTGGTTTATTCTCATGGTCATAGATAAAACTAAGGGGCTAATTACAAGATTTAATGGCCCCAAGAGAATAATAGTAAAATGCCAACTTACTTTCGACTCCTTTGAATCTTTTCTTCCCGTTAAAATATCCAGCAATGTAGTTTTCCCACTTCCCGATGGACCCATGATAGCAACCAGTTGTCCGGGGTTGAAGTATGCATTTATCCCTTTTAATATCTGCTTTTTCCCTGCATCTGTGCCACCCTTACCCCTAATTCTCAAGCTCAATTTCTGCCATCGATTTCTCCCATCGTTCACTTGTCGTTTGTGTCCCCCTGCAGTCACCGAATACTCAACATCCATGCAAGAGAGACCAATATAGTTAGACGGGATACAGCAAGGCAACCCGACTGCTTTTAACGTATTAGTGTTATTATACAATGAGTCAATGAACTGGTTTTGGATACGAGTTTCTCTTATTCTTTGTACCACCCAAAATACTTTTACTGTTACGCAAATGAGAGTGAGTATAAGATACAATATAAGAAGCAGCCATTCGGCCCATTTAGGCCAGGGGCTTACTTCGGAATAAAATTCGATTGATTTCGGGCATGTGGGGTTACACTGAACACGACGACACGAGTCCGATAACACAGTGGGTTCTTTTCTCGATAAGTCACTCCCATTGCGTGTTGGTTGCACGTTGGAAACAATGGAGGCCTCATACCAATTCTGAAGTATTTTGTTAATGGTTTTCCCTTTGACGGCCACTTTGTTCCATCTTCCTTTTTTCACAATATGACGAAAAACAAACAAGGGGAATTTGAATGATGTCTCAGAGCGCGAATTGAATAGGCCGCCGGGAGACCACAAAGAGCTCGTAGCAAAAAATGTATGTTGGAAGCAAGAGACTATTATGGAGTGGATGTTTGAGATTGAGCTGGTTACTCGTAATGAATGGGAGATTTCTCCGCCAAAAGCAAGCATGTCCGAAATGATTTTGCTTGTTTTGTCAAAGCTTGTTAACTTCCCCGAAAGAATAATTCCTTTCGACAAACTGTATATGTCGTAACGACTCATAATATTGAATAGTTGTACGTCGCGCGGGAAAAACCGCTTTGAAACCATGCAGAAAATCGACAAACAGCACGGATAGTGTAAACTCGTATCCGAACATCCTGGCACTGTGCTTACTTCAGAAATAAGCTTTTTCAAACCTTCATTAGCTAGCATGTTTTGATAATTAACAAACCAGGACGAATCAGTTAAAGCGTATATTTTTGCCCTGTATTTTCTTCTGACGAATTTCGCGTGATTCAAAACGCCGATGCCGCCAGCGCTACTTCCAGCGAGCCAGATTTCAGTGGCGTTTATCAAACCATAAGGATTCAAATCATCGATAATCGCGCGAAAAATCGCTTCACCGTGAAATGATACTGGCAGCGTTCTCCCTTGCGCGTTGCGAAAAATAATAGTTTTGTTGCCAAGCCAAAGATCATTACTACAATACGGTACTAAGACTTTATTATAGCGATAAAACAAGTTGTTTTGATCTGAAGACGACAAAATATCTTCTCCAACAATTTCTCTTGGATATAACCCTGTACCGTACAAATAAGGCTCTTGATTTTTCCTATTTAAGCAAGAAGCATAATCGAAGCATCCTCCACCGCTTTCTAAAAATATGACCCATTTGGTAGAGTTGTTCCTGCTGATGTAATATATTGGCGTTGAGCCATCGCTGCAAACTCCCCATCCGCCAGAAGTTCTGTTTACAGTTGTTCGGTGCATCGAACAGCCTGCCTGCGGCGGGAAGAACCCAATAATTCCAAGGCATAAAACGAAGAATGTTGTAAAGAGCATGGCTAGATATCAAACTTTATTCCTTTGTGGTCGAGACGCAGAATCTCCGATCAAAATACAGATGCAGGACCCAAATAACTTCCAGGACTTTTCATAACCAGCCCAGATAAGGATCAGTAATAAACATCTTTATAAACCAAAGAAAAATTCAAGTTATTTCTCAATATTTCGTTTGCTTACTCTTGCATTGTTTTTCCTACCAAATATGCAGGCACGCTCTTGGCAGACGACACGATATTACACTCTCTTCATAATTCTTGTCGAAACGAGTGGCTCCGCTTAAACCAAAACAAGAACAGAAAACACAGCGCACGAGAGTATTAAATACCTGGTTCTATGTCGGCAGCGTCCTTCCTAATGCTTCTCTTTCACCGATCTAAACAGGCTTGCACCAGTTAACTTGAAGCAATTCAATATTTGATGACGTCACACAGTGTTATGACAGCCAATTTCGTATATTTTAAACAGACCAGACATCACATAGAGTCTAAATATGTCTAAACATATTAATTTATAAATTGATTTTCCCGATGCATCCTCGAGATAAAGATTCGTAAATAGCTAACAATTTGAATCGGCCTGATGAACAGACGATTTGATTCGCCACAATCTCCTTTCAAATCCTTTATCTTTGAAGATGAGTCGAAAATTGAATCATCATTTCAGCACAGCTGCGCGCTCGCGAAGCACAGAAACAAGTTATGCCATCGCAAATATTGTTTGAAAAGATACTCACAGTCTGGAATTCGAGCCACCCAAGGGTCATGCGGTCATTAAACATGGGCCCGACATCTCATTACAAAGGATTAATATTCTGACTATGATGATTATTCAAAGAAACTTTGAGTATGATAATTCATGTTGATTATGATGCTGATTGAGTTCACTAATACGCTTGAGTACATGCGACAATTATGAAGATATATGAAAATATATGAGAGTAATGTTAATTATGCAGCATGCTTCAGTAAAGAACAGTTTCATACCTAAGTAAGTTGGATCTTGTGTTGTTGACAATTTATGCAAATGCATCGAATAATTCTGAAAACCAATGGTTAAAGCAAAATGCGCAAGGCAGACTGTAAGGCTGCATCTGAACACCTGTAAGTAACGATACTCCAGGACTTTAAAAGGTTAAATGTATGTTAATTTATGCCATTTAATGACAATATACGTCAATGAAACAATGCATAGTAGGATGATTTGCTCCTACAGCACATCAGTTTTACTTTTAGATAAAAAAATCGATACTAATTTAGAACGCATTATTACAATAATGTATGATAATTTATACATCTAATGCTTAGAAACACGACAACGAATTCAAAACAATTCTTATTTTGATTTTCATTAAGCAGTTTTGTCTAAGGTATAGAAATAAAGAGAAAAGGGCTGTACTCAAAATAGTATAACAGTTATTAATGATGTAGGATAGATGATGAAATCTACTTTAGAATGTAAAATATCGCAACAATAAAGATCCCAGGGAACTGGTTCCCCGTACAATATTTTTCGTTCTTAATCCCGCCCGCGCATTATTACGAATCTGCCGCAGAGAACGCGCGGAATAATTTTTTTTCTGGTCAGGTTCTCCGCGAATATTTCACGATTTGAACTTCTGATTACGAGAAAATACAAAGAAACAAGATCTCTTTGAAAGAAACAAGATCTCTACGAATTCCGTGGACGATTTCTCATGAAAAGTTTGTTTGACGCGCTCCCCGTGCAGGAAAAAAAATTTAAAGTCTGGAGCATACTGTAAAAACTTCTTGTAAAAAATTCTTACCAGAATCAAAAGTAGGTTTTCTCGATCGAATCATACAAAAGAAAATTGCAATTATCAATTGCCCTATATTAAATTCCCTATATAAAAAGATTCTTAGTTAAGGTGAACACGTGTTCGATTTTGCTTAGCCACCTTAAACGCAACATCTGACCTTAGAATGTTTGTAGCCAATCACACAACAGCTCCAGCAGGCTTCTCAGAAGGATCAATACCATGCAACTTCATTTGAACAGCCATTTCGAACAGATAGTCAAAACACTCACACCTAGAAAAAATCGTATGATGATCAAACACATAGTTCAAACAAACCACCATAGACAACACGAAGCACAATAACACGAAGCACGAAAAGACGAACCACGAAAACACGAAACCTAAAAAACAGGAAACGCACGAAACACAAAACGCACGAAACACGAAACGCACGAACCAAAAATAGCAGAAATATAGGCAGGATAGTTAACTGCTTTTTGCGTGTTTGTTGCAATATGGAACCGCTCCTTTGCCACACGAACTTTTCGCTACAACAATTTTGTTTATCTCTTATTGGCAAAGGCGATTAGAATAAAAGGAAATTGGAGGAAAGAGACGAAATTTCGGCCTATCAATTGATCTAAAAGAAGAGCATCTTGGCAAAAATTGGTTCAATTTGGATAATCCATGTTGATGTTTTAAACAGGCCTTTCTTTTCTGAATCAAATCAAATTAGATTGTACAACCAGAGTGGAGTGATGCTATCTTGACTTCTAGGTCACAGCTTCTTAAATCTTTCTCAATCAAGAAGCCAATGCGACAAGATTCAGCTGTAGTACACAATGCATGTGTCTTGGAGACGAACAAATGATAAAAGTGCAGGAATTTGGTGATCCCCCGTCAATGCCCACTGAAATAACCATTGTACAAAGTCCACAACTGCAATGACGGGGAATAGCTCGATCATTGGAATGTTGGCAGCTATTTGTCTCCGCAACATGTTTACAGGAAGAAACTGCTAAATGTGAAAAATATCAGCCCTTTGAAACTTTTGATTTTTTCGACGCTTAAAGAAACACACACTTGACACTAAACATATATTATCTATTTTGATAAATGCCAGAAATACACAGTTACATTAATTTGGAAGTATTTTGTACCTTCGACAAATAATGCTTGCCCATCGACATCGAAAGCTCACATAATAAAATGTCTAAGGGTGTTGTTACACAAGCGCTCATCATAACGCCTATTTATTAGATAAATCAATACTCACTCATTAACACGATATAGGCAACATAAAATACAAAAGAGCAAAACAACACTGCCTTTAAATTGGAGAACCTCATCTTTCTCCGTACAATGTGTGGTAAAAGTGACCAAAATCCAAATGAGGTTCAGATAATTATGGATTGGGAAAACTCACATCAACTTGGCTCGTTCCCAGGACTCTGCCCAAACATAGATACCATGCCTCCGCACAAGGACACAACATGTCTCTGGATATTCCTTCATAGCTTCTTCGAGTGGTTCCTGGATACAAAACATGATAATTAACATTTTGTCCATACTTTCAGATACATTATTCAGATACATTATTCATTATTCTTAGGTCTTGTTTATCATGTGAGCACAATGTACAACCACTAAGTCTTAAAATGATAACAATACCACTTGAATTCCAGAAACGCTGTCTGCATTAACAAGTCTTGTTTATTTTATTGAAAATGTAGCAGTTTATCTTAATTTTGATATAAGAAATGTTTTACTTACAACAAGCTCTATTTCAGTAAGCCTGTTTTCAATCACTGGGACAACCAACTCTTCATTAAATCTGTGGCATTAAAATAAAATAACATCATAACTAGGCATTTTACTAGAAAAAGTGTTATCGTTTATGCAAATTTATTGGTAATGATAATCTACAGCAAGCCTGGCCATGAGCATTTTAACATTAGGTGCGCGGTACATCGCTCTCCTCGGTAAAGTCAGGCGGGCGATTTTTAGTCTCTTGAAAATCGTCAATAAAAATATATGAATAAACAACATTCTTTAACAGCTAAGTTTACAGAACAAGGTGACGATGAAAAGCTTGCCTCGCTTACCCGAGGCGAGCGTGGAGGCGCGCGCGGCGATCGCCTACCTCAAACGGCCAGGGCTGCCACAGCCGAGCTATTTATATAGATAGGTTATGCCATAAATGAAAAAGAAAAACCAATAGACAGGTATCTTATCATGATTCATGACATCAAGTATACAGCAAAAATATTTCAGTGACTTGGCTTACTAGCAAAATGGATTTTCTGACCTACCCATAATTTTTTCCAGTTTTGTCATTTTTTATACATTTTATCAATTGCATGTGTGTCAATTTGATTTCGTTGCCTGGGATTACCACTGATGCCATAAATGCAGCTTTCGAATGTGTATGCATCACTGCACCAGCACCTGGCAACAAAATTAGGCATACCTCAGTAAAAACAGTGGTAAGGAAGTTCAAGTGTAATTGAAATACAAAAAACATACTTAGCTCAATTCTGACTTTGCAGCAATTAAGAATGAAAATTACTAATATATATAAACAATGTAACACAATGGGCAAGATATATTTATTATATAGGTTATAAAAATTATAAGTATTAATGCAAATAAACTAAGAACGGTCCTTATACTGTATGTAAAATAGGGGTATGCTACAAGCGTAATGCCATATGATATTAACACACAAAAATTATTACAATAAACATAGTTCTCAGTTATGTATGTTTCCAGTTCAGTAATAAATAAGTATGTTTCCAGCTAAAATTTTTGCTTAATTTAATAGTTTTTAAATAAGTGTAAAGTTACTAGCTGATTTTCTTGCATCAAGATAAATGAACATTATACTTGGGAAGGCTATTGAGAGACACTTTGACATCATACCTCGGTTTTTGTGAGCCACCATGAAAAATTTTGCACATGAACTTTTTTTAACACCTAAGCTGCGAAGAGAAAAGCCTTCGATTATCTTCAAATTCTAATGCTGATACTATCTAAACTGCTGATAAATTTCATGGACATTTTTGGTTAACAGACATTGCATGACATTATTATAAGTTCCTAATCTCTTTGTTATTGTTTTAGAAATCATTTTAATGAAAGATTTATAAAAATTCTGAGCTAGAGTTATCACATTAAAATAAAATATCAAGTACTTTTTAGAAAAAGAAATAATTTTACAGAGGTAGAGAAAACTTTCACTGCTACCATTCAACATAAAGGTTCTAGGGAAAGGTTCTTTTATCATATGGATCAAAGTATAGATCAAAAGCTTTACACATGAAGCAAATAAAGTCATTCCTGTCACATTCCAACTAACAGTTTTTTCAAGTAGCTGAACCAAGGAAAGTAATTATTGCATCTTTGCCTTTGTATTTTGTGTTTTTTTAATTATGCAATGATGCCAAGTCCATATCTGCCAAGCTTATGTTTTTAAATGAGCCAAATCCATTGTTCTACCTAAAACTTTGATGTCTCTGTTATCAGGGCTCAAAAAATTAGCATATGGGAGTCAGATTGTACCTTTAGATGAAGCTATCATTCATGAAAATACAGTGAAAAGAAAAAGAAAAATTCAACAAAAACAAAAAACCAAAACAAGAGGCCAAAATACTATACCTTGGATCCGGGCTCTCAATAACGTTTCCCTCATCATCACAAACAAATATATGTTCTGGCTAAAAAATCAATAATTTTGTAGTGAATTACATGATGAAAAATGCACCTGGCACCTGTCAATACAATAACAACAAAATAAAAAGTTCAGAATTGGAAATCTACCAAAAATGAATTTAAGGAATATGACCAATCTCTATGACCTTAAGTAAACAGGGTAATTCTTTGAAGTTATGAACACGTAACAAGTCATAAGTAATATTGTGACTTGTTACGTGTACCTTGTTCATCTCCAGCCTTCAAGAAAAATCTTGCTGCTTCAAAATCATATCTTTGTGACAATAAAGAGGTCAGTTGCAATGGTTCTGCTACAGTATTGAAAATTTAAGGGCTTTTGACTAGTCACGCTTTCCATCACCTCTTAGCTTATTAATAGCACAAACAAGAACTTGAAGTCCCATTGAAAAACAAAAGATTCCTCACCCTACCATTTCAGCAAAAATAACATAAATCCTTGAATTAGCCCCCTGAGGGCTTATTAATTTTTGATATTTTTGGATGGGGGCTTTTTTGAGGGAGGGCTTATACGAGGGGGGTTATGAAATTATTGTAGACATAAAGAAGACATTATAAAAGACCTCGTTTATTTCAGTAGGAATTTCTTTATGAGCATATAATTAATTACTACCAAAAGTATGAATTTGTCATGGTAATTCAATAAAATGCCACAGGCAACCTCAGATGGCAAAAATCATCATTCATAAATAATCATAGGGGGGGCTTATTGACAAATTTTAGTTCTAGGGTTATTTGAGGGGGGCTTTTTGAGGGGGGCCAATTCAAGGATTTACGGTAAGTTTGAAGTTTTCAAAAAAGCATTTCAACCCAATCACTGCAGAAACTCTAGCTAGCAATTGGTTATGACTCAAACAGCACTTGTGATTAAAACCAATTTTGTTTTATTGGTCACTAAAACTTTACAAATGAACTGTATCCTAGGAGAGCAATCCACAAAAGTCTCAAAGAAAGGAAAAATCAGAAATGATTTTTTCCATTTCTGATCAAATTAACACAAACTCTTTCACACAAAGAATGACACTTAGCTTGTACCAAATGGATGTATGAAAGCAAACTTACTTTGAGTCTTTCCTTCTGAACTGCAGATGGAGTGACCAAGATTCTATTAGGCCTGAAAAGTGATGGAAAGATTAATAATCAAAATCATAGAGGAATTTCCTCTCTAATGCAATACAGTCCAGTAATTTACATGTTATTTAATAATTGGAAGAACTTGACCTCAATCGCCTATAAATGGGTCAGCCCAATACTATCCCATGGTACCTTGGCAATCTACTATAATTGCTTATCAAAATTGTATGACTTGAAATTCTGTGTAACAGAATGATTTGCTTGATCTGATGGAGGTTGGATATAAGACATAACTACTATGGAAAAATTTTACCAATCAACCTCACAAAGCTATTAGACTTTTATTTTTTAGAAGTTTAGTTCTTCTGTTGAAAATCATGATCATGATGCATTATTGTTAAACAGATGAAACTCAGTGGAGTAACAGAACAAAGTTACTTTTAGTAAAATAACAAATGGTCCCGAATCTTTAGGGGCCCCCAGCAACAATTTTCCTTTGTTACTTTTCCTAGGGGAAACAGCTGCTCCTTACACCACTAATAAAACTATTTGGCATAATGATAAAACGCCTTGATAGAGCTGTACCAAGGACATACTTATCTATGGCGAGCTAAGAGCCGGTGCCTTGTAGCTAGCTAATTTTGAGCCACCACGCCACTGCTTTACATTCTACTAGTTCCCAAAGTATTAGCTAGCGTTGGCTCCTATAACTGAAAGTTTGGCCCCTGTTTAGCCCCCGCCCCCCCCCCCAGATTTTTAGAGCTAGAATCGCCACTGTTTGTGAACGTAGGGAATTGAAATGCTAGACCTTTCAAAAAAAATAAACTACTAGATAAAAATGTTACCCTTCTCTGATGCTCATTGCTCCTCCAGTACCAGACATCCATCCTGAATGATAAAACTGATTGCACAATTCCGGAATCAGTCTTCTTATTTCCACCTTTAAAATAGAAACGACTCTCTAATCTAATTCCATATCATAAGAAAGCAAGGTTTTCCAACGTTTCAAGAAAGGTTGGTCCTTAGAATTTTACATTACACAGAAGAATACGTGTGTGCAATCCTATGTTTTTTTTGTGCATTAGACAATCTTCTGAAAAATCTTATGTGTGCACATGTCACATCCTGCAGACTGGCCAGGAAGCCAATACGCAAACGTGCACGTGTTGTGGTGAGCTCTTGGAAATCTAGACATTTTCAATTTAATTTGAGATGATATATTTAAGGTGATGAATCTCTGCTAAATAGCTATCAGTTTCTTTCAGGTCTCCTTGATAAGTCTGTGGATTCACTAACCTCTTTGCTTCCATCGTTCGCACTATCTCTTTTCCTCTTCGCAGCCATCTTGCTGCTGACACGCTGTTATGCTGTTATGTTTTGGACTCATTTGGAGGGATGGCACCTTCTGTAAAGAATGGCATTGCACATGCGCGAGTTCATAACAGACCTGGGCTCTGTGGTCTGTCCCGTTTGGATGGGGCGCCAGAAATTTAACGGTGGAGGGGCTTGATCTTCCTACAGCAGGGCTAGGTGGACAATCAGAACGAGCACATGAAAATTCGGAATCTGTAAATATGTTTTTGTATTACGTAATTATTATTTTAAGGTTTGCTTAGGGTATATAAAGGGTTGTTCCATAGGTTAGGAGTAATTTTGTTGAAAGTTTTGCCGTACTGCTAGGAGCTCTGTCGCTAATTTTGTCGTGCCTGTTGAAGCCGTGTCGTTATTTATCGAACTTGCTTTTAACCCGTTAGTCGTATCATTGCCATAAAAAGAAGAATTTTGATCTTATCCGCCGTTGCCGTATTTTTGAGAATTTCTGCCTACAAAGAACTCACGTTTGTAAAACCCACCTTTTAAGAGGTTTTACATTGGTTACCCCGTGGGGGGACAGCCGAGCCGAAGGAAAAGAAAATGAGCACTTATCGAAGGAAAAGAAAATGAGCACTTATCGATACCTGCGAACCACAGAAGACCAGCCACGGCTGTTACGCCTATTGTTCTCGGGGAAATGAGGACAGCCAATATTTTCCCATTTAACAGACCGCAACACGCCACTTTCGAAAATTGAGTGATTTTCAAAATTCAGTATAAAATAGAACATATCTTTCAGCACATTTTACATTATCATTTTTTGTAGGTAGTGGTGAAAACGTCAAAAATAGGCCTAAATCTAGCTGCAAGACACATTTGTTGTCATATTCTTGAATTCTGATTGGCCAGTGGGGTATGCAAAATTTTGGTTGCTCAGCCAATCAAAGATTTGGAACCTATGATTTCATGCCCTTTAAATTACCTTGAAATACATTTCAGGACATTTTTTGCAGCCGTTTATCGCGTTTTGCAAGTTTTAGGCACACTTTTTTGCGTTTCGTTAACGTCTAGCTCTTAAATTTGAATTCCTTGCTTTAAGAGGCTCCCTAGACCTCGAGGCCCTGAGGTAGTTTGTCCCTTCTTGTCCCCTTCTCGGCGGCCCTGTACATATTCCACACATCTCTTTCACAGGGGCCTGTTTGTATATATTGACCTCTTCTAATTCTGAACTGTGAACTTGAGTCTACATTAAAGTTAGGGTTGCCATTCTCACCAAAGATTTTATTCATATTAAATATTTCCGGGGCTTTACAAATTCACTTTATATAGAATTTCCCGATGTCCGGCCTAGCCAAAAAGCCCCTGGCTGTCAATGACCACCCGAGGAGGAAGTTTACCAAACCAACACTTTCAAGATTGCTTTTGGTGCAGAATTCAAAACCAAATGTTGATCGGGTGGGAGATGTGGCTTTTCCAAAATACGGGGGCTTTGTTAAAAAGCTGGAATAACGCCTCTGAATGCCCTTTGAAGTTGTACTTCTCATGCTTGTTTATCAATGAGAAACACCATCTCCAATGGACAAACAGTAGCGCTGCCGTCAGAACTGGGGCCCTTGTTTTTAGGTGAGGGTTTTAATTTAGGGTCCTTTGGTTTAGAAAAAGGAATTAATTAATCATTTTGCTACGTGAGCAGCAAAATACAGAGAGCAGGCCTCAAGTTTTTTCTAAGAACAGGTGTGTTGACTGATTAGGTAAAAGTATTTGCAGAGGACCAATGGAGAAGGATGGTCTGTGTGACAGTGGCAAGAAAGGAAACAAAAAAGAGAAAAATGAAAAATCTGTTGACAATTCCTGCTGCTTTGGTGTTGTGGGGAAAATGCTGGCCTAAGTCAATCTAACTTGCCAATTATTATGCTCAAGAAGTTCGTGTGATTGAACGGCTTGAAAGGCCACTGTTATACTTGAAGGTTGAACGACAGTGTTGAGTATAACATGAAATTGCGTGAGTTCTTACTACTTTAACAAATACCAATAAAATTCAGGGCTTTAACTTACGACCTTGCTTCTGAATCTTTACTTTAGCGGCGGCAGGAGAACGTCAGAGAGAGAAACGGCGACTGGTCTTTATCTTTATCTTCATCAGCGTCAAACTAGCGTCTAAATTACAACTTCTCTAAATCTCTAAACTAAAAGCTCAAATTTATATAAGATTAAACAATAGATGGTGCAATAAATCTAAACATCCAATAAAAGTTCCAGCAAAGCAAACGTCCAATAGGAAAAGGGGTTCTTGTTATTATTTGTCCAATCATAAGGTTTTTCTTCGAGTTGCACTTCGTGGTGCAATCCCTGACGGCCAAAATATACCATGACGTAATATGTTTTGAGTTGCATGTCGTGGTGCAATCTCTCGTAATCTCGTCGTCCAATGACGTAATGTTAACTATACAACACGACTCCCCCCTTTCGAAGCAAGCCTCCTGGCTTGACCAATGACAAAACTATACACCGCGTATAACTTGAGGGGTAAAGGTATCCTCAGGGCGCGTAATCTGCGGCTCCGTCGATGAATCAGTGTCTGAAACTTGCTGAGCGATACGGCGAGTGTTCTCCTGCGGAGGAGCTGCTTGCAATGGAATGAAGCTGTCCGGTGGTAAGTCTGCGTCTTGTAAATCAAGAGACGAAGAGTCATCGACAGGTGGTTCAATCGGTCGGTCGGCCGGGTCATGGTATGGCTTTAGTCGATTTGCATGAACCGGAACAGAAACAGGGCGATTATCCAAGGTCCGAAGTTTGAAATGAACCGGAGATAGCTTTGCTACGATGCGATAAGGACCGTGATAGTTATGCTGTAATTTCTTCGACAGACCTTTGCGTTTCTTCGGTGTATAGACCCAAACGCGCGAACCGACATCGTATAGAACAGGGGTCGCTTTGAGATCGTAGTAGGCTTTCATCTTTTGCTGCGCGAGTTGCGTGTTAGACTTAATGATAGACTGCGCATTCTCTAAATTTTGAACAATTTCAGCACGCAGTTTGGCAACTGACGACGACAACTTAGAATCCGGTAAAATCAACGCAGCATCAATCGGCAAGCGTGGCTCGCGTCCATACAATAGATAAAACGGCGATTCTCCTGTCGTGGCATTAGGAGAAACACGATAAGCGAACAGGACCATCGGAATATGTTTGTCCCAATCTTTTTTGGTTAGAGCTGACGTACATAGAAAGACCCTCGGCCAAAGTTGCATTAAAACGCTCGACAAGACCATCTGTCTGTGGATGGTAGGCCGTGGTGAGCTGACGCCGAGTGTTCATAATTTTGCACACTTCTTTCACAATTGACGCTAGAAAGTTAGGCCCGCGATCAGAAAGTAGGGCGCGAGGAGCACCATGACGAGCAAGAATTTCATCAACGAGGATATGCGCTATCCGGGATGCTTCAGTAGACGGCAAGGCAAATGCTTCCGGCCAACGAGTATAATAATCGGAAAAAACGATAATGTAACGATTTCCATCATGAGTTTCTGGAAATGGACCGAGAATATCCATAGCCACTCTGTCAAAGGCTCCTTCCACTGGAATAGGTAACAATGGCGCCCTACGGTGTCCACGTGGTATCTTCTTCATCGCACAATCAACACAAGAATTACACCAATGTTCGATATCCTTGAACATATTAGGCCAATAATAACGTGCACGTATTTTGTCATAGGTTTTTGTGATACCAAGGTGACTAGCGGTGCAATGATCATGGCAAGCAACTAAAACTTCATGGCGTAATGAAGCTGGAATGACAACTTGTACACACAATTGTTGAACTCGACGTTTACCTGGACTCCAAAGATGACAAAGAATTCCATGCTCATTTAAGAAGAAAGAATCGATGGACAGGAGCAAGGAGCGCGCTTGTTTATCGTTGGAAGGCAATTCGTTCGATTCAAGATAAGTAATAATATCTATGAGATTTGAATCTTCGCGCTGAAGTTTGTATAAAGTTTCAGGCGGTGGGCATGGATGATCTATGACAGCCAGTGGAACGGAAATGTCAGCAACAGAAGCGAGATGTTCAGACGATAAAGAGTTAACGGGCGTTGAGTATGGGCGGCGGGAAAGAGCATCCGCGTTACCATTTGAGGAACCAGAACGATGAAGGATCTGAAAATCGTACTGTTGTAGCTGCAACGCCCATCGAGCAAGTCTACCTGTAGGATCCTTTACTTTCATCAACCACGACAGACTACCATGATCAGTGTGAACGAAAAACGATTGTCCGGTAAGGTACGGTTGATAACGCTTTATACCATCTACTACCGCTAATGCCTCCCGTTCCGTCGTACTATACTTCTTCTCCGCGTCACTTAGTTCGCGGCCACCATAGGCTAACACAACTTCCTTACCATCGACAACTTGGCCAAGTATAAAGCCAATAGCGTACTGACTGGCATCCGTATACAGATGAAATGGCAAATCAAAATTTGGATATGCGAGAATAGGAGGCGAGCATAGGCGAGATTTGAGCTCTGCAAAGGCGATTTCACAATCGGAACTCCACGAGAAACGTACGTTTTTCCTAGTCAAATGATTTAGCGGCGAAGCTATGTTCGCAAAATCCTTCACAAAACGACGATAATAATTACACAATCCCAGAAAACTGCGAACGTCCTTAACGGTTTTCGGCGTTGGAAACGACCGAACAGCGTCCAGTTTGTAAGGATCTGGCGCAATACCCTTAGAAGATACAACGAATCCAAGATAATTAACTGAATCTCGAGCAAAGTAGCACTTGGAAGGCTTCAGTTTAAGATTAGCAGCGCGAAAACGATCAAATACGAGTTTCAATCTAGAAAGATGCTCAGCGAAAGTAGACGAGAAAATGATGACGTCATCGATATATACAAGGCAGACCTTCCATTCGAGGCCGTGAAGTACACGAGACATGAGTCGTTGAAACTGCGGAGGAGCATTCGTCAACCCAAAGCTAAGGACATTAAATTGGTACAACCCAGCATGAGAAATGAAGGCTGTTTTCTCTTTCGATTCTGGGTGCATCGCCACTTGATGGTAACCTGACTGCAGGTCCAAAGTAGAAAAATATTTCGAGCCAGCAAGCGAGTCTAAAGCGTCATCTATTCGTGGCAGAGGGTAACTGTCCTTATGGGTTACAGCATTTAATTTTCGATAATCGATACAAAAGCGTGTACTACCATCTTTCTTCTTCACTAGGACGACTGGTGAGCTCCAAGGGCTCGACGAAACTTCAATTATACCTTGGTCAAGCATATCATTGATGTGGTTTTCGATAGAAACCTTCTGAGAGTGAGAAGCACGATATGGTTGCTGTTTGATGGGCGAAGCATTGCCCGTGTCGATTTTATGTTCAATGATAGACGTGTGGCCTAAATCGAGGCTAGAGGTTGCGAAAATATCAGCGTATTCCGCTAGAAGGATTTCCAATTGTCTGTTTTCTGCAGGAGATAGAACTTGACTAGGCAAACAATTGAATTTCTTAGAGTTAGCCTCTGGAATGGTAGCTGCGGAGGAGTCAGCGATAGACACAGGAGGATTTGATTCAAGTGGAGTGATTTTATTGTAATTAGAAATTTCTTCAAATTTACCAATAGTGGTACCTTTATGGATGACAACTGAATCAGAAGATGGATTTAGCAAGCGGAGAGTGACTCTACCATCAGCATCTGGTTGACAAAGTGTAGAAGCACACAATAAATGATAACGGTCAGAGAGCTTAGTAGAACCTTCGATCAGTCCTACGACAGTCTCCGAGGGAAATGACGTCAGAATGGCGGGAATAATAACTTCGCTGCTACCGTCAATAACAAAGGTCTTAGCAGATCGAACATCAGAAATAACCGGAGGAGAATTACCGGTAGCGAATGTAACAGTATTATTTTCTGAGAAAGTTACTTTTTCATTCCCAACATCTATCACTGCGCGATATCTTTGTAAAAAGTCTCTCCCAAGAACGATATTGTAAGCCAAGTTGGGCACGATTACTGCATTACATTCATAGTCAATGTTTCCAAACTTAACTGAAAATTCAATGGCACCGACTACCGACACTATGTCACCATTCGCAGTTTTAATACTATCAATTACATTGCTTTGGGTAATCCCGTGCTTGGTGCGCAAAACATCGCGATAAAATTGTTCGTTAACTACACAAACAGCGGCACCGGTATCTACAAGTACTTTGAAAGGCTGCTTCAGAATAGTTCCCCATATCAATACATTAGAAGATGTGGCAGCGTTACCGAATGTCTCAGCATTTACGCAGGGAACTGAGGGCTGTCTTTCATCGGATTTACTGGCAGCTTTCAAACCCGTCGGGTGACTAGAATCCCTTTTTAATGAAATCGGAAAGTTTTCTTGTTGTTGAAGTAACCCGTTTTCTTTTTTCCTTCGTCCAAATGAGGGGTCTCTTCTAGCTAGACTCAATGATGGGTGGGCCTTTACTGCCCCCATTGTAAAGGCCCTGTGCGGTTTAAAGGCTCCCGGTTTTGGAAAGAAACAGATGAATTATTTTGGTTGCCACGAAAACCTCCCCTACGTGCAGACTGAAATTGTTGTTGTTGGCGTTGGCCAAATCTGCAGTACCTAGCAACGTGTCCCACTCGCTGACAATTGTTGCAAATGGGCTGCCCATCAGTAGTGCGGAGATTCCTCCCACGCGCACCTCGACGTTGGCTATCCTCCCAGTTGTTACTCCCGTTCAAATTATTGAACCCGGTTTGAATGGCTGCAATCACTTCCTCTTTTAGATTTCGAGGATCATTATGACCGAACCTATTGTCATTTTGCGGCATGCACGGGTCAAAATCGAAATTTTGAAATACATCATGCGGTATTTCTCCATGTGATGTCGACAATGCTTGTATTGGCTGTGTTTTCTTTTGTGAGGCCAATGAAAGGAGTAAATTAACTTGACCTTCGAGTTCTTTAATGCGACGGTCTTGCACTGTTTGGGCCGAAAATGTGAGAGGCAGTGTTTTGCCAACAGAATCTTTCAAGCGGGCCAAATTTTCTGCCTCTGCGAATGTTTTGGGCTGACTCAAAATGACGTGGGTTTTAAGATCGTCAGTCAGGCCATTTATAAATATGTTCATTATATCCTTGTCTGGCAAGGCGAGGCGTTGACATTTCTTAATAATATCCTCGGTATAAACAGCGAGATGCTCCCCAAGCCCCTGTTTTCGGGAGTAGAGTTCTTGCCTGAAGAGAAATTCTAAATTTTGTGCTCCAAAACGATCCCTTAAGGCAGTGCAAAGGTTGGCAAAACTACCAGTGCCTTCATCTGGTAATGTTTGGTACCAGGCTAACGCGGGGCCTTCTAAAAGCAAAGTTAGTGCACCAAGTTTTTTGGCATTCGACCAATTATAAAATTTTGAAAAACGTTCAAATTTTCCAAGCCATTCATTTACGTCTTCAGAGGGAAGACCGCTAAAAGAGCGAGGTTTGAATAAACTGGACTGGGAATTCCCCTCGATAGCAGCTTGAACTGCCGTCAACTGAGTTTGCAGTTTTTGAACCGTTGCTTCCACTTCCATTGTTTACGAAAATACTTTTATGCGAATACGTCAGAATCCCGAAATAAAATGTTTACATACGTCTGATGCAAGAGTTAATCCAATTAGAACAACAACAGCTAACGGCACGTGAGTAAATACTACGATACAAAGGAGTGCTTCGACTGACTGGACTGTTCTCGAAACTTGTAAAATGCGGCAAAATGCACTCCAAATAAAAATGAAATAAAATTCAGCCCAATACGGGCTGACTCGGCCCGGGCTGACTTCGGCCCGGGCTGACTTCGGCCCAGGCTGACTCGGCCCGGGCTGACTTCGGCCCGGGCTGACTCGGCCCGGGCTGAGTGGGCCCGGGCTGACTTCGGCCCGGGCTGAGTGGGCCCGGGCTGACTTCGGCCCGGGCTGACTCGGCCCGGGCTGACTTCGGCCCGGGCTGACTCGGCCCGGGCTGACTCGGCCCGGGCTGAGTCGGCCCGGGCTGAGTGGGCCCGGGCTGACTTCGGCCAGGGCTGACTTCCGCCCGGGCTGACTTCAGCCCGGGCTGACTCGGGCTGACGTGGGCCCGGGCTGACTCGGCCCGGGCTGACTTCGGCCCGGGCTGACTTCGGCCCAGGCTGACTCGGCCCGGGCTGACTTCGGCCCGGGCTGAGTGGGCCCGGGCTGACTTCGGCCCGGGCTGAGTGGGCCCGGGCTGACTCGGCCCGGGCTGACTCGGCCCGGGCTGACTTCGGCCCGGGCTGACTCGGCCCGGGCTGACTCGGCCCGGGCTGACTCGGCCCGGGCTGAGTGGGCCCGGGCTGACTTCGGCCCGGGCTGACTTCGGCCCGGGCTGACTTCAGCCCGGGCTGACTCGGCCCGGGCTGACTTCGGCCCGGGCTGACTTCGGCCCGGGCTGACTCGGCCCGGGCTGACTCGGCCCGGGCTGACTTCGGCCCGGGCTGACTCGGCCCGGGCTGACTCGGCCCGGGCTGAGTGGGCCCGGGCTGAGTGGGCCCGGGCTGACTCGGCCCGGGCTGACTTCGGCCCGGGCTGACTCGGCTCGGGCTGACTCGGCCCGGGCTGAGTGGGCCCGGGCTGACTTCGGCCCGGGCTGAAGTCGGCCCGGGTTGACTTCGGCCCGGGCTGACTCGGCCCGGGCTGACTCGGCCCGGGCTGAGTGGGCCCGGGCTGACTTCGGCCCGGGCTGACTCGGCCCGGGCTGACTCGGCCCGGGCTGAGTGGGCCCGGGCTGACTTCGGCCCAGGCTGACTTTGGCCCGGGCTGACTCGGCCCGGGCTGAGTGGGCCCGGGCTGACTCGGCCCGGGCTGACTTCGGCCCGGGCTGACTCGGCCCGGGCTGAGTGGGCCCGGGCTGACTTCGGCCCGGGCTGACTCGGCCCGGGCTGAGTGGGCCCGGGCTGACTTCGGCCCAGGCTGACTTCGGCCCGGGCTGACTCGGCCCGGGCTGAGTGGGCCCGGGCTGACTTCGGCCCGGGCTGAGTGGGCCCGGGCTGACTTCGGCCCGGGCTGACTCGGCCCGGGCCGACTTCGGCCCGGGCTGACTCGGCCCGGGCTGAGTGGGCCCGGGCTGACTTCGGCCCGGGCTGACTTCGGCCCGGGCTGACTCGGCCCGGGCTGAGTGGGCCTGGGCTGACTCAGAAATAGACAGGGACGGTGGAACGACCAAGCGGCGAGAGGGCCTAAGACAACTGAAATTCATTCCCACATGACTATAAACAGAACAAATTCGAAACTATCCATCTTTTCTTGAAAGCCTTTTGAACCATCTCTTTTCTTATTCTTTCCTGACTTGAGAATTAAGCGAGTTAGAACTTTCATTTTGTGGGGGTATTATGTGGGAAAGCCTAATTGAGATGCATTTGTATTATCTCATATCATTATTGTGTTTGCTCACAAGTCATATCCCATCCTGCGCCCACTTTAATGTTGCTGCGAATGCTATTAAGACACATTTGTTTTCATCCAAAAACCCGCCTTCCGAAAAATCTTTCAGGGGCTCTTTTGGGGCCCGAATGTTTGGGGGCCGTTAGTTTTGTGTTCAAAGGTGCAAACCTTGCGTTACGCCACTGGGCTTTTGTCGTTTTCTTCTCGGAAAGGTGCAACTTTAAAGCCTTATAACTTCTAAACTAATTGAAGTTTTGCAAAAACAACGACTCTGCCATAATACACGCACCAGATGCTAACTTTTTTGTCAATAAAAAAATTTTTTTTGGGTGGAAAGGCCCTTTAAACTCTAGTGACAGATGTTGTGGATAGAAAGGAAAGGTGACCTTTGGTGTAGAGGGCAAATTTTCAGCAGTTGCTTTTATCGCAATATTCGCAACAGAAAATCGCAGTACTATCACTTTTCGATTTTTCAGAATTTTCGATTTGTGTGTTTTCTATTCAAGAGCAAGTGATTTTTTCCTGTAATCATATCGGATTCGAAAAAAACAAAGGATGTATCTAAAAACACATTTGGGCTCAAAACGAAACTTTTCTTGAAAATGTCTAGGCTGGGCAAAATTTATTGAATTCTTACAATAAAGAGTGTAGTCATTGCTTCTCTCTATTTAAATGCTTCTTTATTGACGTAGTACTTTTACACAAGTTAATTTCGTTTCTTGCCCTCTTTGTATGTTGTCCTAGCTTTTAGCTCAAGTTAAAAACAAAACTCAGAAATTTTTAGTGTCTGTCCTATTATTATGACACTAAACGTGCAGTAAAAATTAAAGAGCTATTATGGAGATCTTAGTACCGCAATTCGAATAATAGAGGTTCAGAAATTAGGAACTTTAGGGCCTAGGTTTTGAGTTAGACTTTTTATGAAAAGGCGTGAAATGAAAATATGTGTAATGTGGATTTGTCGAGGTTTATGGCGACTTCAACGATTATTCTCTTACATGTTTTTGAGATTTATTCAAGGGGTGACCGGATGATAAGATATTTGGGACTAATGGCTAATCCCCCCCGGGCACCAACTCGACACCACTCTGCAAACATAAATAACAGCCATTACGTCAACAATATTCAGCTTGCACTTGACACCATGACATAGTGGCTGAGGTTTGTTGCAATAACAGAGAAAAACTTAGTTTGGTTCTAACCCAGCTACGAGGGATTCCTATCTTTAAAAGAAAATGACGATAATTTCTCAAACAAATCGTTTTGTTCCAGATTTTTTGGGGAGGGGGTTCCATTCCTCCCGCCTTCCTGGGATTTACGACCCTGGCCTTTAGTCTCATAGAATGCGGTACTTCCATTGTGCCAAAACAGAATCTGTATAAAGTTCACTATAACAATTGCCAGACAAGGGTTGGGGAGGTTGTTTGGTGCCATACTCTTCATGTACCTAGACAATAATGGAAAAGTCTTTTTTTCAATTTTAACTGTAAGATAATCAAGATAAGAAACTAAACAAAGTACAATTTTTCGTAATTTTATCACAACTGACTACCGTAAAGTAATTTTTTAACGAACCAAAGCGAAATTCAACGAATGACACAAAGATATTTGGGGTTTTTGCACTCCTAACCACCAACCCCCCCCCCCCTAACCACCACCACCACACACACCCGGTAAATCCGTCCTTGATAGTTTTTGATTGCGAGGAGCATTGAAAATAAATAAATTGGAGGATTTCCCTCAGTTTTAAATACTTACCACTGTCCTTGCACACTGAATCCTGGTTCTGAGAAAAGTTACAGAACCAGCGCCGGAAAGCATAAATTTATATTAGTGAAAAATTCCAAGTTTTTGACAGTAACTACCCACGTTGCCCTATCACCAGTCTCGTGAGAATTCGCGGGAATGCGCGGGATACAGCTCTGATCTTGCTGGTCTTTTTATTGGCGATGATTACATCACCTTGGTGAGCAGCTTCATACAGTAGGTGTTGATTGATAAACTGTTTATTGAATCCATTCAACTGCCTGAGAATATTTTACCTAAAGCCACCGGTAAAAGAACTGACCATTTTTTTAAAACTTTCGATGGGAAGGTTAATTTTGGTAACCTATTGACAATATGCCTGGCAGCTTCCTGTCTTGCCTAGGCCCAACATCGTTAACCAGAAAGTTGATAGCATAAACAGAATTAAGACATTTGGACAGAAAGCAGTATTTTTAGCAACATATTTGGAGATATGTTGGCTTCAGAGACATATTGCCCTTAAAACTGACTGCTGATCGAATTGTAAGAGGTAAGACCACAGCTTTTATTGATCCAAGTTCGAAACTGAAAGCATAGTAGGGTTCGTGAATGAAGCATTTTTCAGTCTTTTGCAATACCTACAGTTCGGGATTGTGAGAAGTACAATTGGGTTTAATCTGACCATTGTTTTGCTGTTACGTGTTAGTAGTTTTTTTGTAATCTATCAATCATTTTGTGGGATCTACTATGGTTTGATATATTGTCGTAAATGTGCCTAAAATCTTAACATTCCTCCCGTTTGTGAATCCATTGTGGAATTTTCTTTGGCAAATTGCCTTTGAATTAGGCCCCATTTCAGTTTCGCTCTAGATTCTTGTTTCGCTCTTCTAGTATAATCGTCAGAATTATTGATCTGGATCTGGTCGAGGCGGTATATTAAATTAGCTGTGACTTAAAGAGTTTATGCAGTGCTATATCTGTAAACGTTTGAAAACTTCGTTCTTCTATTTTTTTGCATAAAAACATTTTCTAATGGCTAAAAATTTACAATCTTAATAATTTTCATTTTAATATATATAAAGGGATATGCATGCAAAACATTTACATCCGTGAAACCGATAAGGAAGAAGTTTCAAGGTTCTTTTGAAATACAAAATCAGTAGAAGATACAAAGAAACTGTTCAAAATAATTTATCTTTTCCCAAGCTACCGATTCTACATTCAAGGAATACATAAAAGTTACCCACGTCATGTAAAAAAGGCATAAAAACATACATTCTGAGAGATAGAATATATGTCTAAACTGTCTAAATCATGAAAAAAAATTGTTAAGCTTGAATAATTAAAGACAGACACATTGAATGCCAAGATGTTACAAGATTGCTACTTTGTGCACACATCTTTCTTTTTTTAGATATATGTTAAAAAGTATGGGATATATAATGTAAGGGAACCACAAAAGGAACTTGTGTAATCATCTTAGGCTGTTTGTACACAAAGAGTATAAAATTTGAGAGATTTTCATGTGGTCCTTACGGGTTTCCTACCAAAAGGGGTGTGTCAGGGCTATTTTTATAGTTGATTCAACTTCCAAAGAAAATTTTCTGTTCAGAATTGAGTTTAATATGGAGTAGAAGTTTCTTTTTAACTTGATTTAAAGTTCAGCAACTCATTTTGACATTTAGTAATGGCTATCAAAGTAGAAGCTTACTGTTTTTGGTAGATTTTGTTGTCTAATACTTTGTGTCTCTAGTCTTATTGGTTTTCTAATACTTTCTATCAACTTGAAGTTTTTCTACTTGATGTTATGTTTTGATGTATTAATAGCATTATATTCAGACACAAGAAATTTTCTGACAGCATGTTTACTTGAGCAACATTTGTTCATTGAAAGAACCTGTTTTTTCTATTTTAAGTTCAATTATCACCTGCCAGACAAAAAACAGGTATAGTGTTAATGGTATCTTGATTTCATGAGCTTGTGACCAATGAATATCTCATGTTTGACAATGTGCTTGAAACAGATTGGCTGCATGTCAAAAGAATGTTTTATCATTGTATGTAAGCCCAGTTAGAATGATGAGAGCTAGGATCCCAAATACAAACCTCCATAGGCCTATAAAATTTATTGTAAGGTTCAAACACTTGTTAGTGTGCTATACATGCCCAGTCTCACAACCAAACTGTTCATTTATACAGATATCCTGCTGGATTGAAAAGTAAAATTCCCCATAACTCATGTGAAAAGGTGTTTTAATAGAAATAAATTATGTTTCAACATTTAGGCACACTTATTTTACCCTAGATCCCTTTTTTTCTTTGTTTCTTTTCCTGAACTTTATGCTTTTCTCTCTTTCGCTATTTACTTGGAATAGCTATGAGGTGACTGATTTATCACAACTGTGATTGTGTTCAAAGTCTATTGTCCAGGGAAAGACGTTATTAATTTTTTTTGTGATTGATACACAGGGAAGAAGATGTGGATTTAGTTTGCTTCTATTGCAAGCTCCATCAGTTGCTAGGCAATGTCTTGCAAGACTGTATTTGGTGTTAGTGAAATGCTCATCTGGTTTTTTTCTGAAAGACCTGACAGAAATTAATCTTTTCTAAGTACCTAGGGTAGAATAGCTATTAATTTGACCAAACCTTTTTGGGAGGTACAATACCTTCAATTTTTTGTCTATCTCACAGTGTTCATCATCATCAGGTACCATCTTCTATCAGAAGGTTGGCTACCATGACCCTCCAACTATCCCAAAATCTGAGTTTTGGTTTGTTGTCATGCTCATAGATAAAACTAAAGGGCTAATAGTGTGGTAAGGGGTAAGGGGCTCACGGTGTTGCTTGCTTTTTCTAAAACATAAAAAAATCTGTGATCATGGGTGTCAATTTTGAAACTTTTTTCCCCCTTTGAAATGGAATGGCCCCATCCTTATTTCAAACCAGACCCATTTTCATGTGTGTCAACAAGAATTTTGAAGGAAAGGCAGGATTGGCACAAAGAGGCACAATTTACCCAAATGGCATTACTTTGCCTGCCTGTGACTCTCAATTCTAGAAATAAGACCATTTAGGGAAGTAAACACCCTGAAATCCCTAACAATTTTGTGTATTTGTGGAATTATATAATGATGCCCCTGATTCATGTTAGCTTGGAAACCCTTATTATCATTAAATCACAGCTGAAATGTTATGTGGTTTACATGAAAAAACATGTTCTAACTTGAAAAAGTTCTTTCACCGCAATTTTTATAAAGATAACAAAGTACTGAAATTTACTGGGTGTTTTGATGTAAGCTACTTTATTCAAAGTATATAATTAAAGAATTATATTTGTTTTGAGCTTGAAGAAATATCATAAGATCTGTGCTAAGGTTTTTTGAAGATACAGGTCAATTTATCTCGCTTTTTAAAAAGCGAATTATACCTTCTATCACTTGCCTTTATGATTCTGAACAGCTTTGAAATGACAGAATGTTTTTTCAATATGAAGTGCACATCATTGTTTTGACATAGGAAGTCTAATAAGTTCATCTTTTGTCTCACATTTTACTTAGTTCAAATCATCTTCTAAAACTGCTCTCTGAATGCTATTACGTTTCCATCTGTTTGGGCATGTTTCATTCTTCTAAAACTTGTCAATTTGCTGTTGATTTTTTCAATTGGTGTTTTGGTCTGGCAACAAAACTTCAAATCAAATTACAAAGAAACATGTTTTTCTGTGTTAACAGAAGATAAAAGTATGTATAACTTGCAGTGGTTATGTTATATGCAGGGCCCCCTAGAGCCGCAACGAGCCCAGGGGCAACCCAATTATCCCCTACCCAAAGCAATAAACCCAGAATGCATTAAATTTGGATATTAAATCCATTTAATAGTCTTTATACTTTTGCTTTATCTTTTTTAAGCATTTTAAAACTTTTTTAAGCACAGACATGATTTATAATTACTGTGTTATTAAGTGCTGTAATTTAATAAGAGACAGTTTACTTACAAGCCGCCCCTCTTTGCTTATGGGCCCAGGGGCAATTGCACCCTCGCCGCCCTCTCAGTGGGCCTGATATATGCAACATTGTGAAAAGAGGTAGAATGTAGCATAAAGCCCTGTACTTTATAACCCTATTTCCTGGTGACTAATTGTTGTGGTAACCATTCAACAAATTAATTACTTTTATCCTTAAATTCTTGTATAAAATTATTTTCAAATTCTTCTTTGATAGCTATCAGTACGGACTTCTTGCCAACAAAATATGGCAAGCAATCCACGTGTGGCAGATTATTTTGTCGTTGTTGGTGCAGAAAATCTGCAGAACCCAGAAGAAGATGTCGAAACACTGGAGCCAATCACAGATCTTGCTGTCATATTCAAAAACAGAGGAGAGACACCACCCCCTGGATACGAATGCATAGACCTGACGCCAACAGGCTTGACTGCAGATTTAAATGCAGGCTCAATACGGAGCGATTCGTGTTTTCTCTGCTACAAAAGAGGCAGAGACAAAGCCCCATTGATGGATATAGGGTGAATATGCATTGTGTTATCCCCTCTACAAGATTCACTTCCTCTTCAAGAAACACTGCTACTTTTTATTCCAGGAATTTCTTTCTTGGCTTAGGTGTTAACCCTCTCTAATTCAGTGGCAGACACCTAGGGGCAGGGGATGGGCATTCCCCCCCAATATTTTGGAGGACATTGGTCTTTTGTTGTAAAAAAATGGGAATATGTGATGTCATCTTATTTGAACAAAAAAATTGCACCCCCCCCCCAAATATTTGACCAAAAGTCCGCCCCTGCTCTGATTCTTCTTGCTTTTAGTCTACCAAGAATTCTTTACATTAGCTGCTACAGGCTTTATATGTGACGTTCAACTTATTTATTTTCAGGGTCCTATACGAAGGTAAACAAAGGCTAATGCCATCATGTGGGATCGTCAACAAAACACCAACTGGCCTAGTTGCTAATGTTAACAACTCAACCAACATGAGAGTATTCATAACATATCGACGAGCACTGCCTCAGTTCGCTCACTCGCAACTTGCAGTGATTGATATATGCGCCATCATTGCCAGTAAGGTACGTATGCGCAGAATCACAACGCATTACCTGATTGGTTGTTTATCCATCCTCCCTTGGAAAAGAAGCTGTGACATTTTGCTCTGGTTGAGCATGACACCGATTTTCTAACGCATGCTACATTACATCAGACTTGTTTTCTCCCCGTTTTTTGTTTAGATTTTTTGAAAACTCAAATCGCTACATGGAAGGTAATATAAAACTAACCTGAATTTTCTTATTTTTAGGGAGAAAAGCCTCCGCACGCCTTCTGCTTGATTGACAGAAATTTAAACCAAGGCCTGGTGAGTCACATGCTTATTCATAACTTGAGAATTTGGGAACCGCAACTTGATAATAAAATTTAGAAAAAGCTCCATGACAGTAAGAACATAATGTGAATCCATTCGACAACTCCTTGTTACATCGTGACAATATAAAATCCGATTAAGTTTAACAAATCCGATAAATAGACAAATCTATTACATTCGGCAATTCCTTGTTACAAATCCGTTTAAAGCGTGTTCATAGCTATGGTGAATCCACTATTAAAGGACATTTTCAGTAAGAGGCAAGTCCCAATTAGGCCTGTCAAAAACGAATACATTTCAGTAACAAATAACTCCTAGTTAAAAATTCCCCACTATTAAAGACAGTGCTAATTTCCAGGAAGTCTTTGGACAACCTGTAAAAGATGGAATTTGGAATTGTCATTAAAGAAGTTCATAATTATTATTTTTCTCATTTTCATCGTCAAATTTTCCACCTGCGGTTATTGTAAAACCGCTTCCTGCTTCGTGTATTGCCTAAACTATACTAGAAATTTGGTGACATACTTTTTCAAATTTTAATAACATTTTGTCTTTTTTAGCAAGAGCTACCCGTTGCTTATAACATCACAATTGCTTGTAATATCGATCTCCTTTTTATAAACACTTTAATCAAGTATTCTTCACATCAACACGTAGGTCGGTTCCGATGTTTATTTGTGCTATCGAAAGTCACTGGCGAGGACTAACTCTGTTTCATACAAAGCAGGTGAGTTTGACGAATCAGACAGTATTTTGGTAACAAAAATGTTCTCAGCTAATCTGCAGGACCACTAGCTTATATAGCGCTTTGAAGTTGTCCATTGCGGATAACACATTGCCAACTGCTATTAAGCAATCAATGTTTATCCCTCGTTTTTCAATCGGTTTAGACAATGCTCTTTATAATGATGCTTGTGTTTGTAATTACTTTAAAGGCATTTGACACAGGTAAAAGCTTACAGCCACTCGACCACGAGGGTTTGACCAATCAAATTGCGCACAGAGAAAAACGCGTGAACAGTTTCCGCCTTTCTGCAAATCGGTGAAATAGAAGAGCAGCGCGCAGTGGTTCCAATTCCTTTCTTGTGCGCGTGCTCTGATCAATTTGGCCTAACTTATTTTTGGTTTCGCTGTACTTATGCATGTCAAATGCCTTTAAAAGCAATGATAAGCTGTGTATACGTTACTACACTTTTGTTGCCCACCAGCTCAATTCACACGATTTCCCTTGAAATTTTGTTGAACACCCTGTGTCCTTGACCACAGAGTGACCTGAAAGGTTTGGAAACTATCGATAAGTGTTAGGCCTATAGTTTGACATATTTACGGATAATTATAAATTTTACGCAAGGCCCTTCTGCTCTTTTCATGGTACTCAGGGCTTTGGTTATTTTGAATACAAGCAAACAATCAGTTGCTGAACTCTGAAAGTGTTTTTCCTAACAGTGGGGTTGGGGCGAAATTTTTTTTTTTTTTTTCATTTGTTTTCACTGTAGTGTGACTAAATACGATTCGTTTAGGTGCTTGACATTTACTTATGATAATGACATGGTTACATAATAACACAAAACGGAAACTGCAGCTAGGCATACAAAAAATTACATTCAGAAATTAAGACTAGACCTTAAAGTTGTCAAATGTGCCTACCCATTCCTGGAATTCGTCACAGCCTTAAACTTGTATGTTAGTTTTTATCTTTGCACGTTCCTCGATAATGGGTATAGGAATATAAGAATAAAAGATCAATTACAAAGAATCATTTCCCGGGAAGATCAATCATACAGTAGAAACCCGCATTAAAGAACATAGGCTTTTTTCTGGCAGCCTGAATAGGTTCTTAATAACCAGGCTGCTATTCTAAATTCCTAGTCTAAATTTCTTAACAAGGTTCTTATATACGTACAGGCCTTGCATATATTAAGAATGTTTTCCACCGCAAGAATTCTCAAAAAGGGACACACTTAAACCAGCTTTTTTATGCTAAATTTCAACCAATCAAATGAATTTGTGTTGTTAGATTGTCCAGTTAGAATACAACATACCATAACCTGATTTACTCTAATAAGAACCTTTTTCAGCCTTAATGTTCTTATAAAAACAGGTTCTTTTACGCGGGTTTCTACTGTACCTCTTTGAAAAAGTCGTTTCCTACAAATCTAACTAATTCTTCTGATTCCTCTGATTAAATAAAATATGGCAGCTATTGTCAACCGGCAATTGGGATACTTTCTTTACTTTTTCTGTTGCGATTCCTGCCACAAGAAGCCGAGCTCATTGTGGCCTCCATTTTTGCAGTAAGTGTCAGCACCATATTCCAGCTGCAGCCGAAGTTTATTTTACGGAACGGGCCGTCAGCTTTTTTAACACCTTTCTGTTTTTTCTAGAAATTATAAGCCGTTATCCACTTGAAGATCACCCGGAATTGTCGCTTCCCAGTTCTGTTCCGCTGTTTTGCTTGCCCATTGGCGCAGTTGTTGAATGCTGGGCTGCCAGTGCAAAACCACCTTTCCCGATATTCTCTACTTTTGCGCTAACTGACGTCAAAGGAGAAAAGGTACGAAATAGCATGACATACAATACATCTTCCCTTCACTTAAAGTATCTACAACTTTACAAGCTGCAGTTCTAGTTTTTGACATCCTACTAGAGTTATACTACAAACTTCTCTGTCTAAGTTTAGTCACGTGTTTACACCACTATTTCACTGCACTACAATGGCTATTTATTGTTGCATTGTGTGCCTATTACTTTCAAGTCATATTTAATCATAAGATAATCTCTGCTTTTTGTGCGTGGTTAACAAATGTTATGAACTGAATGGAATTTTGTTTTTCAGTAACATTTTATCATACAAACGTTTTTCCAAGTCACACACGTTACCTGTACAGAAAAAAGCCTGAATATAAAGGTCGCTTAATATTTTCATATTAAACAGTTATCTTTTCAGAAACTAGCTAATTGATGTTGGGAAGTATCAAAGTTAATGGCCCATTTTATTGCTTTTTCTTCTCCATTTTCGTCTCTTCTTTCCATTTTTTTCCTCTATTTGATTTTTTCCCTCTTTTTTCGTTTTTTTCTCTTTTTCTTTGTTTTTTTCTTGCCTGGTTGGTTGCTTTCACCTCCCTTCCTCCTCTTGTTTTCCCTCGAGATGTCTATAGGCTTTACACTTTTCCTAGTTTACATGCTATTACATGTTTGTCTCCACTTGTTTGTCTTCCGCTTTCATCACCTGCCCAAACCACTTTGTTCATGTCTCTGTTCTTTTTTTAATTGCATTTTATTTTAACAGATATATGCTGCAGGCATAACATTTTTTGAAGAACTCCCGGAAGAGTCCTATTCAGAAGAAGTGCGTGCAATGCTGAAAGAGCAACAGCAAGTAAGGTTCCTCTATTTTTATGCATCCCTTAGAGATCAGCAATTGTGCGACTGCATCCTTGTTACTTTTAGTCGTTTAATGTTGACCTTTAGCTTAAGGCTTCGTTACTTTGGTAGATAACTGTTTGTTTGTTCTTGCATTTGTTTCGTCATAAAGCATAAACGTAGTGGTCTCCGAGTCCTAGAATACTGCACAGATCTTTGAAAGATATATTTCAATGCTGTACAGATCTTTGGCTAAAAGTAAAAATGATTTTCGTCTTTTTACTTGTCGTACAGGAAGATATAAGAGCACCGTTTCATTTGGATTTGCAATAATTAAACTTAAATTGATTGCTTAGTCAATTTTTCTTTTAATATCCGATGTTTACGACCTACCCTATCTAGGGAAATTGTCTTCTGTTGGGATGGGAATGCCCCCATCAAACCTTTTCAAGGGCGAGGACAATGGTGTTTTGTTCTTATAACAATGGGAAATATCACGTCATCTTATTAAAACAATAGCCTTGCCCCCCCCCCAATATTTGACCAAGTGTCCGCCCCTGATTGCCCATTCTTGAAATGTTGCCAGACACGTGTGCTTTTCCCCTCCCACCCCCTTTAAAGTCATAAATTAATTGTTGAAGGCTATCATGGCATATAGACAAGTGTACTGTTGTCTAATGTATATGTATATATAAATCATATATATTGTAGCAATGACTGCAAAATCATCTCTAAATCCACGTCTTCATTTATTGCAGAGCCATGACGGCGAGAAGTACATCGTGCACACGAACAAATGCTTGTGTGTGTTATCGCATTACCCCTTCTTTGATGCCTTCAGGAAATTTTTGCTGGCAATTTACAGATTGTCAATATCAGGCTCACAGGCGATTCCTCTTGAAAGGTCTGATTGTGTTTTTTTATTCAATTTTTTCAAGAAACCTCAAAATAAACTGATTCCACGTTCGATGAACTTAAATATCTAGATCCCCTACTTTGTTCGACATATAGCCAAATGTGAGGATAAGGTCAGCGTTGACAAACTATAGGCCTAACCTTCGAACCGAAACCTCTTTCGCCCTCTATCGCAGTAGCCATGTGATCATTGCCTCTTGTGATTTGATTGCTAACCATACAACACATGACATATAACATATGACAGTTCTTGTCAAAGCAGTGCTACAAAAGGTTCAACTGAAAGGCCGAGATATTTGTTTCAGAAGGCATTTCAAGCTCGAGATAAACGTGGTTTGAGTAATAACCGAGACATGAAACAAGAAGAGTTTTCCTTTTGCTTGAAAAGTTGAATATTACGTTGCTTACAACAATTTATTTAATCTTTTAGGTACATATCTCATTTTATGACCAATGTGGAGTTTCCTACACCTCAAAAACCTCGAGTGCAAGTTTTAGTGAGTTGCTTTTATTATGCTATATTTTTTTGTTTGAAATCATTTGATCGAGGCATTGGTGACTAACCACACGAAGTATTTTCAACCCTAGCATACTGTGTTACCGTGTATTTCAAACACGCTAGGCTACTTTCTTGCCTCCTTGAAATTTTTATCGCCCTTGAACTTTGTTTCTTTTTTCTAAGATTATGATAATGTTGTAGTTTACCAATTTTAAATTTAGAGGATTTCAGAAGTTCCAGTAGCAAAAATTTTTCAAATTTCCTTTTTCCTGTAAAATCTTTCTACCAAATATTTTCCGTTTTAAAAAACTTTTTCCGAGACGTTATATCAAAATGATTAGTTATAGCATTAATTGCCAAACTGTAATGGAAAATCTGTTTTAGATGACGCACGAATCGTTTGATCTTGTGGAACCATCGCATGGACCCCTACCCATCAGGTAAGTGTAGCAATTTCAAGGTTCTTATGTGGATTTATGAATGTATTCGTATTTGCTACGTAGCACCCGAAAGTAGTTTTTAGGACACTGAAAAGCTGTGTTTATTGAGCTGTTTCCCATCCCGTCTCAACCCCATACGGTTACAAAGTTATGGCTAAAACAATTTTGGTGCACCCCATTTTTGTTCCTCTTTTTTGGTTTTCGGCACACAGCGGTGCAACTGTAACTGGTACCGCCTTGCCCCTTCGGCAATCACAACTACACCATATAGCGACCACTTTACACTTGGTGGAACATTTTTCACTTGTACCACTCGTCTGGCACATATCTGGTAACATGTGGTACTTTTTGCCCCCTTCTGACGTCACTGTGACGAAGGTGCCACACCCAACCATGCCCAATATCCCGCCAGTTGTTGCCGGTACCGAGACCTTCAATTTGTATCATGTCCCTTATTTTTCACGTTTTTGGTTCAAAAGTTATGGTCCAAAAAGCGATTTTGGCACTTTTTGGCCCTACTGGACCACCTTCTGGCACACATAGTTTGGCACAGAGAGGTGGTATCCCCATCAAAATGTTGTGCCCCTGTTAGAACTAATGTTGGGTAACGTTGGGTTTCAGTTCCTTTCTCTAGATGTGAATACACCTCATGATTGCTACACCTGTAGTAACAAATAGCTAGCGACTCTCCTCACGACTTGAACCACGGTCTATGGTACTCAAAGTAAGACCCGTCTTATAGCACCCTAAGTAAACCGAGTCTTGTCTCCGTTGACTTTTTAGTCAACCTGAAAAATTATCAGGTCTTACTTAAACCGCAAAAAAGCTTTTCTTCATTCAAATGGATGGAGTCGAATGCATCTAGATGATGGAATCCCTTAATGCGTTTTTTCTTGTATCTAATTGCTTATACCAAAGTAATTAAATTTTGTGTGAGAAGGAAGAACTGCAGGATAGGCTGTCCGCCGGATTCTGTGAATCTTGCAATGAGTGTTGTTATGAAAGATATACAGGAACAAAGCAATACGATTACGAGAATCCAATGTCACGAGATAAAATTTTCAAAATAAATTAAATTTAAAGAATATACTAATATTTCGCCCCGGTATACAGGGCTTCATCAGAGTAAATGAAACGAACGAGTGTATTAAATTAAATTCAGAGTAATTAAATTTTACTGTTTCTGAAGCTATTCGGAGTATATGTCAAATCGATTCAATTTTCTAACTAATTAGGTTTTGAAATGGATAGCCCTTCCAAAGAGAATTCCCAACCAGTTACTAATGCAAACTGCAAGTCCATTTCCAGGCAAGTTGGTATCCATTTGAAACAAAGGGTTGCTAGCTAGACTTTTCAAATTGAAACTTTGGGGAAACCAGTGTTTGATAATCGATATCCATTAACTTCTTGAAGACATGCCATTTGTTTGCTAACGGGACTTTCTTAACAACAAGACTTCCAGTTTGCAACACTGAATAAACTTATGCATGACAAGTCTCTACTTCATTTTCAGCGGAGCCTCCCACTCGTCGTTGTTGCGCTGCCTAGGCCCTGACAACGTGCTCACGTTGTTGTGTTGTGCACTGACAGAACAGAAAGTATTAATACACTCGCTTCGGCCAGCACTGTTGACAAGTGTCGGTGAAGCTATCACTGCCGTAAGTTCCTTGCCTACTTTTGCAAGCTCTTTTATCAATGGTACACCTGAGTTTCAAAATGAGTGCACCTAACCTTTGTTATAGTATATGTCTGTACAAAACCAAACAATTTATTTTTAAACTTGCGCTGCTATATCATTCAGAAGTTTACCTCCCGGATTCAAGATAGTGCCATTTGATATCCAATGATAAGTATAATATCCGATTTGGAAAGTAAAAATACATTGTTTATGTATATTTTAAGACTCCTTAAGAACATTCCTATTTGTCTGATACTTCTTAGAATTGTGTTACATTGTTGTTACTTCTAAGAATTGTGGTACATAGTTGATATTTCTAGGAATTGTGGTACATAGTTGATACTTCTAGGAATTGTGGTACATAGTTGATACTTCTAGGAATTGTGGTACATAGTTGATACTTCTAGGAATTGTGGTACATATTAGATACTTCTAGGAATTGTGGTACATAGTTGATACTTCTAGGAATTGTGGTACATAGTTGATACTTCTAGGAATTGTGGTACATAGTTGATACTTCTAGGAATTGTGGTACATAGTTGATACTTCTAGGAATTGTGGTACATAGTTGATACTTCTAGGAATTGTGGTACATAGTTGATACTTCTAGGAATTGTGGTACATAGTAGATACTTTTTGGAATTGTGGTACATAGTTGATACTTCTAGGAATTGTGGTACATAGTCAATACTTCTAGGAATTGTGGTACATAGTTTATACTTCCAAGAATTGTTGTAGCCAAAAGTACCTCATTCCAAATTGCTGAGGAAGCGGTATTCAAACATCAAATTTCCTACCAGCCAGCGTTGTAAATTCTGCCCCCTCTTATCATATTACCTAGTAGCGTCTCAAGTCAAACACAAGGACCTATCCCCTTTTTATTATTTGTTTTCTGTTCGGAATATTTTCTTATATATCGGAAGTTCAGAGGATGTTCAGATCCAGTTTATTGTCTTTTCTTGCAGCTTTTATTTCCATTTGTTTGGCAATGTCCTTACGTACCTTTATGTCCGCTGAAGTTAGCCGATGTGTTGTCAGCACCATGTCCGTTTATATATGGTAAGATAAATTTAACTCCCTTTATTATATCGTCACAATCACTGCTTGTCTCTCTCTTTCCTCTGTTTTTTCTCTACCAAATGCACCTTTTCCCTGCATTTTGAATCTTCCTTCTCCTCTTTTTGTATCTACAATTTCAATTCCTGCCTCTCGCTCGTCTTTATCCTTTATATTTTTTTATCAATTGTCTGTCTTCCTCCCCTTGTTTAATTTTTACTTTTTCTTGTTTCATCTGCAGGTATTGATTCAAGGTATTTTGATCGAGGTAGCCCGCCAGAAGATGTAACTTGTGTTGATCTTGATACAAATATGATCACCCAGTATGTATTCTCAATTTTACTTTTCAGCTGAAATTACTTTTAGACTTAGCTTCAGCCATTAAGAAATATATGTGAAATGTCTCCCACTTCACATAGCCGTAGTGGTTCAGTCTTTTAACGCATTAGGTTGGATTTTCTGCAATTTAGGAAACTGTCTTGACACATTAGACTATTTTTATTAAACGTTTGCTAGTTCAGATTGTGATAACACAGATTCTAACCATCAGCTGTCATCAATATGAATCATGTTAGATGGAAAGTTAGAAAATATTATGACAACACAAGTCATAGGTTCTCAAGTACTTCATGTAATGCAAATTACCTCGCCTTGAAACCTGTTAAGCCGAGGCTGGATAGAATTCAGTTGCAAATTTTTCTATGTACCAGTTCTTTCAATATGGATTTATTTGAGTTACTGATGTCACGCTTAAGTCATAATTCGTATATTTATAATTCGAAGAAATATTGTGAACTTTATGAACTTTGCACGAATTTTTTGTATGATATTATTTTTTAACTTTGCTTGATTTTTTATAACTTTAGAGCAATGCTAGATCCAAAAGAACCAAGAGACATTTCGTGGAGACTTTTGCCAAAGGTTTGTTTCTTTTCACGGACTTTTATAAAATTCATATGTTCATAACGTGTTGAAAATGCAGGCTATTTCGTCGTATCATATAAATGTCCTTATAACCATCCATCGTTTTTACTTTGAAGACTTCTGTAAGTCGTTACTAATCGGGATATAGCAATACACTTTGCCTCTGTATTCTCTATTTTTGTCGGGTAAATAAGCTCAGTAATGAAATTTATTGAATGTCATCTAAGTCCTAGGACTCATCCCGCCATAGGCCTAGTACGCTGTTCGGGTTGAAAATGCATAATGTCATGTGGTTTTTTTACACAACCGTAGCTCAGCCCCTAAATTCAAATATCCTCGATCCTGAATGAAAATATAGGCCCATGTTGTCTTCTTTTGTGCAAGTTTGACTTATAACAGCTGTGCATAAGCCGTCTTGCCTGAATTGAATGTAGAGAACAGCTCAAAAGTTGATGTGACTTCTGTGAATTTGCCTGTATTTTGGATTTATCAGAGAAAAAGTAAATCATTGCTGATTCATTTTTACAGAAACCTGCCAAGGCTCTCAAAGACAGACTGGATGCAATTTTCAGCGAAGTCCTAATGAGTAATTTCACAATTTCATCATTTTACTAATTTCTAGTGGTCCACTTTTTGTTGTATAAGCCCCGAACTGATTGACTTCTAAATGTTGTAATGCAGATAAGCCAATTATATGATGCCTGTAAAAGCGAGTTGTATAACTGTAAATTTGAAATGTATTCAATCAAAATGAGATGTTTGAAAAAAATTATTATTATTATCATTATTTTTCCTTCCCCTTATGAATAAAATACCAGTGATCAAATAAATAATGTCCTAAATAGCCTCTTTTCGATTTGCTTAGCTTACAACGAGGATGTCGATAGAGCAATGGACATGCCGCCAATGGATACTGATGGGTCATCTTCCAAACGAAAGGTCGGTACATTATTGCATTGCACGAAGAAGATGCGTGTTGTATAAAGGTGTTGCTAGAGTTAGGCCTTAGATTATAACGTCTTCTGCCCAAGAGAAATGATTGTCTCAAATATCAAAAGAGTAATTTCTTTTTGCTATAACCATTTCGTGGACTTGTATCTGGAAGCTGATATTTGTACAAAACTCTTGTCGTTATTCTGGACCCTTTGTTTTTGTAATTAAATTTGTATCCATATGTAAGTTTACGAGCCCATCATTTCAATTTTTTTTTCTGTTTCCATATAGATTTTTTTCTAATAAATGATTCAATGATGTTTATAGTAAATGCTGCCAAATATTTTATATGTTCCTGGACAAGAAGAAACGGATGGTCCAGGCCTGGCCATAAGACTTTTAACAGGGGAGCAGTAAACAGCTCTCCTAGTAGTATTCAGGTGAGCTATAAGAATAGAAACAAAGGAAGAATTGATTTCAAGGAGAGCAAATTTGCTTTTTAGAAAAATTTAGGAGAGCAATCTCTAGCTCTCCTCCAGCGTTTGAGGAGAGCCTGGAGGGGAGCAAGAGCTATGGCTCTCCTCAAATGGCCAGGCCTGATGGTCCTTACGATTTTCTGAAAGGTTCCTGAACCACCCTGTGATGGATTCATACTCATTATGTTAAGGAGTCATAGTTGAAAGCCATGTTTCGCAATTTTAGTCCCTTTTTCGCGAAGTCAATAATAAACAAATTCCTGATTGAGAGTTGATGGCTTAGTATAAGATAATACCGATGTTTCTACTGCTGTGTCTTACAATGGCAAGTCACGACACTTGCTTGACTAAGTGCAATTATTTAGATATTCGTTAAACAACTTTGATTGCTATTTGAGCTAAGGTTTTTGAGCCTTTTTCTGATTATGAACAGGGAAAACTTGAAGTTTGTATACAGGAGGCATTTTTACGGTTCAATGCAACAATCCTCAAAGGCTACAGGTGGGAAATCACATTTAAAAGTTTATGCTTGGAGTAGTTTAGTTGTATGGATGTCTAAATAGTCTGTGATATTCCTTTTGTTTTTTACGTCCTTTTATATCTTAAAATATTGTATCATAAACGTCGAGGGAAGATAATGATAACAATTGCATTTATCTATCAAAACAATGTGGACGTCTTAATGTATTTTCATTTTTATTGTAAAATATGTATATTGAGGATCAAAAGCTTAGGTATCTAATTCTGACATTTAAGAAGTAGTTTAATTTTCTTACTGGTTTAATTTGATTTATTCTTTCAAAATTACCAAAATTACCTCCTTCTAGGCAATATTTGTTACCAATAACAACTCGGCCAACAATGGAATCTTGCGACATTTCCAAGATTTTTGACTTACAAGGTTTGTAACCTAGATGTTTTCGAGACACATCATTCCACCTCTGCACATTCAGCTGGAAAACTCACCCCCTGTAAATTGCTTTCTTTATTCGGTTAAGACTTTTTTCAACGACAAAACCGACGAATATGCCAGAATGATTTTAAATATGCCTGTAATTATACCCTTTGTTCTATTACCATATTAGATATGTTATTTAACACCAGAATGTAATTTCGGTTGATGGTTTGTTCGTCAAGCCATTGATTTTTTTTCACCGAGCTGTTTATCGTTTTCCCCAACCAACTATTCTTTGCTGGTTTCGTCATCCTGTTAAATACTTTGTGCCCATGTCTGAAATTAGGATTTGTTTTTTGCCATCTTTAGTAATATGTTTTCATGCTTTCATTTAACCTCATTCCAATATATATTACATTGGAAAAAAACCTATTGCTAACACTGTTACGTTACCGCTACAACGCTCCTCTTCCACCTCCAAAAAACACGGTAGCACAAAGCAATTTTAACCCAGATACTATTTCGTATTTTTTAGGATTTGTAAAAAGCAGGCCCAGGGATTCTCAGAAGTTTTTTAACATATTGTTAAAAACACAGGTTGGTGGAAACAATGCATATTAAGTATTTTAATAGAATTTAAATTAATCAAAGCATGGTATGCTTTTTTAATCATTGAAATTTTATATTCCCACTGCGTGTTCGCTTTTGCATGAGCTTCAGTATTGTTATTTTTTAATCACACTAAAATTTATTATTAATTGATATTGTGTCCGTAATAATATTCTTTTTTGCCTACCTACGATCGGATATTATTTTGTTTTGACCCATCCAAACAGACTTTGTTCAAATTTCTCTCTCCACCTGGATAATACTTTTCCTTAAGTTACACAAATTTTATCCGTTATGCGATTGTTATTCTAATTGCAGTCTTTAAGTAGCTTCTTTTGAAGAAGTTGCTCTAGGTTTGAAGTAGCTTAAGTAAAAACGAGCCCAATATGTTTTCAAACAGAATTTCAATGTAGATTTAATACATAAGAAAGATATACAGGAACAAAGCAATACGACGACGAGAATCCAATGTCACGAGATAAAATTTTCAAAATAAATTAAATTTAAAGAATATAATTAAATTTCGCCCCGGCATACAGGGCTTCATCACATTTAATATATAACTTACATATCGTCCCACGGCTTTAAGTAGCATCCCCTGACGAGAAGTGAAATTTCCTGCCTAAATAAATAAGTGAATAACTTGATTTAAATATAATTATAATTTTAAGGCTTTATATTGTCCAAATTGCCTTTTTGAAAGATCTTAAAAGATTCTTTTTTTCTCTAGCATTTCAGCCATTTCATTCAACAAAGGTTTTTTGCATCATCAAATGATACCTTGCTTGCTTTTTTTGATGATTGCACTGAGAAGGTAAGCATTTTATTTGATTTTTGAAATCGAGTAAAAATAATTCTAATCATTCTCTCTCGTTTTCAGAAATTTTTTACATGAAAAGTAGCCCAGGATCACAGTAAATTGTGTCTCCATTTTTATAACTTGTGCTTCAGTTCAGAACTGAAGACAATACCGAATTGGGAATGTGTTGGCATTTCATGAATTTGTGATGCCAATTTTCCTGTTCGAAAATAAAAGCAATTTTTTTAGGTGATAGGCAGTTTAGAACTTGCCTGTCATAAAGGAAAATTGTACATTCTTTTATTAGCTTGTCTTGTATACAGATTTTTTCAAATAATTTGCCATTTAAATGAGGCTTACCTGAATACTAAGTCTAATTCCATTTTTTTATTATTTATTTGAAAATGGCTTTGAAAAGAGCAAATATTTGGTAAACTAAAGCCTTTCGTCTGACACTCTTCAGAGCTTAAAACGTGAGAACATAGACCGAAAACTCTACGCTATGAAATATATATACCCAGTTGTGGATCGAAATAGGCCAATCAGAAACACGAGCACATGACTGTTGAGGTTGACCAATCAGTGCCGCTTGCCTATTAGAAAAGCGTAGAGTTTTCGGTCTATGTTCTGACGTTTTAAACTTTGAAGAGTGTCAGACGAAAAGCTTTAGTTTACTAAATGTTTGCTTTTTTCAAAGCCATTTTCAAATTTTGCACCACCAAAAGATTGTTTGCATATTATTTATTTATTTTGATTTGCTATTAACATTTCTAGCAATATATACCCTACATGCAAAGTTAACTAATTCAAATCGAATGAAATTTAAATGTAAACGAAATCCATTAACTTGTGTGATTTGCAGAAACAAAACAAACAAGTCTCTAAATTGCATAAGTTTATGAAAGTTTTGCATTTTCAAGCATCTTCAAGAATTTTTGGATTTCAATTATTTAAGGTTCTTAGTATTCCAGGTTTATAAAAAAAGACAAATTTCTTTCAGTGCGAAGGAAGCAAGCCTCTGCTGCAAGTGTCACAATCTCGAAAGTGAGCTTTTCCTTTTTATCTGTCGTTTTTCTGAATCCCCTTCTCGCAGTCATTGATAACCTTAGATAATGTTTCAATATTTCTCCGCGTGATATCAGAACCATCATTGTTAAAGTGTGAATTAATTAAAGGAAGTCACAACCATTAACATGCCTTGCGTTAATATATGCCTTCTTGCTCTGTTATTATCAAAACATTTTCTAGTCTTTCTCCGCAAATTACATTTTCCCAATGATCAATTTCTATGACTTTAATTGGTGTATCACAAGGCTCTTTTCTCGCTCTAGCCAACTTACTACTGTAGTAACTCCGCCAGACTGCTCTGGACTGCCACAGAATGCTATCTACGAGTAAGTTTTTCATATGCACATGTTAATACCCTTGTCAAATATTCGGGCCTTCAAAAGTATGTTCATCCATCTTAATTTGTTTTTCTTTAATATTTGTTTTAGCTATTTGGTTCTAAAAAAGATCATTTTCATCATCCCTCTCTCTTATGCTAGTGTCTAGGCCGAAAATGGCTGCAAAACCTTCACCAAGCTGCCACTAAATGTATTTGTAGTGAGCTGTGCTAGGTTATTAATTTGTTTCATTGTCACCCAGCTTAAGTGCATTTTTGGCAAATTTACCACCGGATCATGCCACTATCTCTCCTTTTTCAGATACAATGGTTTCCCAAAGTTGAAAAATGAATTGTTTATCCAAGAAGATGTGAGCACGAATCGACAGAAACCCGCCAATTTGAAGTTGCCTCCAAGATCACCAGCTGTGGGAAGAACAAAACATGAACGTGATCAATGTGGAGTGGTAAGCATGCATTCCCAACTCAAAAAGCATTCAATGAGTCATTGATAAAAAGTGGGGATTTCACGTTGCCTTCGTGTTTTTTTTTATCCATAGAATCCTTCACAAGGCATGATTAAATTCTTTATAGTTGATTGTAGCATCTGTAGGAAGAAAGGATGGCATGCGGAAATATATTGAAGAACTTTTTATCCTCTTAAATGTTCTTATAAGAACAACGTCGCATTAATCCGTTTTTCAGTTTAAGCTTAACATTCTGATAAACTTTTATTCATTTATTGATGTCTTTTAATCTATGTTGATATATTTTAATATACTTTTTATTTTTAGCATTTATACAACGATCTAAATTTTTATTTACCTTATTGTGGAAAGTGATAGCTATTTTTAATATAGTATATATTTAGATAAATGTAATTTTAATTTTGAACTCTTGTACTAAATATTGTGCTTTTATGGGAATTCAAACAAGTATTATGTTGTGTTTTCTAGTATCAAAATCTTATGTCCAATGTATTTTAAACCTTATCTTATGTCCATGCTTTTTTCAGAGTGCCAAAAAACAGTCAAATAGCCCTACTTTATGGGCAAGGTCAGTACATTTATGCAAATAAGAATGATCCTAAGATTAAATGATTTTTTATTGAAATCTTCTTGATTCTATTTCCTAAAAAAAGTATGCCCATATTTCTTACTTATTTAAGAGCTGATTAGATTATTACATCGGAAAGGGATTATGATTTTAATTAGTATTTATTTTTTATATTATATATTATCTTTATATATTCTTTATATATTATTTTATTTGCTAAAACCAATTAGCCTTGGCAATTGCATGACAAGCTTTCCAGCAAAAAAGTGACTGGAAGCATGTCAATTTCAGGTGTCTGGTGGGACATTGTTTTGCGATTTGGTTCATTCATTTGCCGGCATACATAAAAAGTCATCATAACAAGAAGAAAGTACTCGATCAAGCCCTAGAGGTTAGTTATTTAATTAACGCTGCATATTTTTAATACCAAAAAGGCAGCTCTAATATACGTAATACCTTACAGTTTGAGTATCAATCGATATATAATATCGTTTATTCACTTTTTCCCTAAAACTACGGGCAAATACATACTACAAGACCGGTTTTCTATTTGGTACGCATAATTTATAAGAACTTCCATTAAAGGCAACGGCCAGATACTAAATGGTCTTGAGCCATCTTTCAATAAAAAATTGGCCAATTATTGAAAGATGGCTTAAGCCACTTTTATAGCTGTCAATTAAGGAGTCTCTTAAAACGGAGTCTCCAAAACAACGGAGAAATAGTTCCAACTTCACTATTCTTTCAGTTCGTTATATTGCCTTTCGCTGTACTATTATTTTTTTTGTATGGCTCAATAGATTTTTTTCGTTTTATAATAATATTAATAATCCTTTGGTGGTACAAAACTTGATTGGCCTATTTCGATCCACAACTGGGTATATATATTTCCTAGCGTAGAGTTTTTGATCTATGTTCTGACGTTTTAAACTCTGAAGATTGTCAGACGAAAAGCTTTAGTTTACTAAATGTTTGCTTTTTTCAAAGCCATTTAATAATATTAATAATATAATATGAACAATTTATTGACAGTAGGCGGGTATAATATAGCTATCTATGTACAAGCTAATTTAGGCCTACTTTACAAAAATTTGGAGTAAAAAGCAATTAAGAATGAATAATTAATAATTACATATATAAAACAACTAGTTAGTTAATGAAAACAATGAAATTGAAGATTCAAAAAAAATCTTTTTAAATGTTACAATTTTTAAATTTTATGTTTTCACATTTAGCGCTGAATTGTTCTTGCACGTTTGGCATTACCCATGTGCGAAAGTTATATACCAAATAACGGTTTAGAATACAGCACTTTGAGGGCGCCTCTCTGTAAACAAATATAAATTCTTTATCAATAGTCATAGACCATTTTTTGAATCGGTTTTTACCAAATGTAAACCGTGATTTTTCGTTTGTTGTAGGTTTTGCAACGAATTGCTGAACAAAGAGCACAGCTCCCAGATGAGGTAATAACATTCGAAATCATAAGAGTTATCTTTTAAAGAATATATTTTATATTCTCTCTTTCCTGTTATAAAACATAAATTGAAAACATTCCTTGTTTTTTATGTTTATATCGTTGGTTCTGGAGTAACGGTTCCATGTATTAGAGTCTTGTCTGTACAGTTTCATTTACCTAAAGTCAATTTTGTTGATCTCTTATTAAAGGTATGCTTTCGAGTGCTGATGCAATTGGCTGGCCAATTTGGACACCCAGCTTTAGCCGTCAAGGTAATCTTGGACCATGCAGTTGAACCTTACTTACCGCGCTTTTAGTGTACCATCTTGTATACAAGAAAAGAGACATTTTTCTCTTTAAGTTGGTGGGTGTTTCAGGGACTATGCTCTTGTAAGCACCACCAAGATAGAATAAGACAGCTAAGATAGCCTAACTACAATCCCTCGATTTACCTCCTTTTTCGCATCCCGATTCCCGGTAAAACGGGCTCTGTTGTCCAAAACAAAACCACCTTTGACCAGAGCAAGCCTTGACGAGGCGAATGAGCCACTGCTCTCACATTTCTACATGTTTTAGTACGGTTTCTAACTGCATTTCCTTCACCAACTTTCGTGATAGAAATGTAAGAGCAACGGCTCATTCGCCTTGTCAAGGCTTGTTCTTGTCAAAGGTGGTCTTGTTTTCGACAGCAGAGCCCGTTCAACCGAGAATCGGGATACGAAAAAAGAGTTTAAATCGAGGGGTTTTAGTTAAACTATCTTAGTTGTCTTATTTTATCTTGGCATGACTAAATCGTTGAAAATAGAATATTTTGAGTTTTTCAATCAATTGTCTATTAACTCAACTCTTTCCTTTTATTTGCAAGTTGAAAATTTGGTCTATTTTTTACTTAAATTTCCATAGCTCTTCTCTTTTAAAATTCTGTATATTCTTAAATCCCAAAATGTTATTTTCCCATACTCGATTTTTTACATGATGTGTTTGTGGTTCATTTCTATTAAACGGTGACTTTTTTGTCTACTTCAGGTTCTTTTCGAAATGAAACGACAAAAAATTGCACCAAATGCAATCACATGGAGATATTACCACAGAGTGAGTAGCCTGTGATCTAACTATATGGCAGAATCAGTTATTAAAGTGTGTTTATCAAGCAGAATGCATAATTGAGCATTGTAGCTCCGTGAAAGCAGACCATGCATATTAATTGGCTAGTAAGATGCGGCTAAAAAGTAGGTTTAGAAAGGTTTAATGACATAGATTTGATTGTCAGGTAGATTGAAAGAGTGAAAGCTTTCGTCAAAAGTTTTAAATCATAGTCCACCCTGTGGAGGGGGAGGGGGATGGAGGGATGTTCAGAATTACAGGAGGTGCTATTTTGCTAGAACATTTTCAAAGTTTTCTATAGAAATATAGCTTTTTATACAACAACAAAAGGGGGGTTGCTGGAAGACATCAAAACATTTCAAAATGTACAATAACTGGAAGAGGCTAATACATTTGATGTAGGGAAAAGTTGCCCTAATATCCGATTTTTGTCGATGAAGCGAATTTAGTTTGATATCACTTGAGCTGGAAGGGGATGAACCCTATCACCGCCGGAACTGGAATGTTTTCCTTGTCTGATGTTAAGTAACCTCTCCGAACGTAAACCTCTTTGCCTTTATCTCCTCGATACATTTTTCAGTAGATACTTACTACAGTAAATTTTGATTTTTAGGCCGTCATCGAAGGCAAATGGTCATCTGATCACAGGTCAGCTAAGGAACTGTGGACGAAATTACGTCATATTCTCAATGCCATAAACTCTTTCAAGAAAGGCAAGAAGACTCCTGATCTTATCAGTTTCCATGGCAGCAGTGAGAACGTTGCAAAGGGTGGAGTGCAGGAGACAGCTAGCGAGGGGAATGGGTCAGACGCTGGTTATAGCTCGTTATTGTCAACAGAAGATCTGACGCGATCTCAGCCGGTAGCGGGAGGTTCGAGACGTTTTCTATTATAATAAATTGCTAGAGGCAGTGGCGGACACTTGTTGGGGGTGAGGGGGGGGCAACGGCTCCCCCAATACTTTAGAGGACAATGGTCTTCTGTTCTAAAACAATGGGAAATGTGACGTCATCTTATTAAAACAATAGGCTTGCCCCCCCCCCCAATATTTGATCAAGTGTCCGCCCCTGGCTAGAGGTGTCCAGTAATTGGTAAAATCAACACACTCTGCTGCCATATGTGGGTCGAATTGAACTCATGTTAGCAACTTTGATTGATATTAAAGATTTGATATAATGAATATTATGAAGATGTTCAAAGCATTTTTTCTAGTCAACTGGATAACACGTATGTTTAATAGGGCTGTCTGCTAATAAAGACGCCCAAAGTTCCATTATAATAAATGTATGATGACTTCGTCAAACTACCAGTGCATTAAACAGTTATTTTTATTTGTTTTTTAGCATTTGTTTTTAAATTTTTCAGTATTTTGCTTTCAGTGAAATAGTCTCTTTGGTTTTGTTTTTAGGTTTATCAGAATTTCCGGCTGAATTCCCCGAAATGCCATCCCGGCCTGAAGTTCAAAATACCGTGTTTTCCAAATGCCACCGTCGTGTGCACAGTGCTTCAGAAATGTCAGAACCGGAAAGTGAACCCGGAAGTACAGATTCTGAGCTGCTAGGATCTAGTTCCGCTTATCCTTGGTTTCAAAGAAAGCCATTGGCGCGCCATCTTAGCGAAACTTCGATTGGTTCAAATTTGAGTGACAGCCCCGGAAGTAACCAGATCATTATCAGTCATAGCGGAAGTTGGCAGGAACCATATCACATGCCACCAGGTTCAATGGACTCATTCGATGATTCTGACTTCAGGTATCCGTTGAGGCATCAATCGGATATTGCGTTGGAGACTGTCATGGGAACGAGTCAAGCGTGCAAAAACTGTAATAGGATAATGTATGATGAAGAGATTATGGGCGGATGGACCGCTGATGATTCTAGTTGGACGACAGTGTGAGTTATACGCTTATTTGATAATACTGAGCGGGTTTGATTAAAGGTAATGTGTCCAGCTAAAGCATGCGACTCTGCGGGGTTTTTTAAAAACATGTGATTTTTCATGTCATCGTCCCAGCCATTACGGTCGTTCTGATTATCTATCCTGCTGCGAGGTCAGCTTTTCATGTGAGCAGTTTTGCATCGTAAGAATACTAACCAATCGCAATCCGTTATTTTGATGGATGGCTTGACAAGTTGGGTATACGCAGTCCTTTTATATGGACACATTACCTTTAAGAGAGAGTAGTATAGGCAGAGCTGTGTACGGTTTTAGTGTATAGAACAGGACGGTTCTAAGATGCAACTCTGAGTTTCACGCTTAATGTGATAATCGGGCGATAGTAATTTAGCAATTAATCTAGTCTCAGTAACTAAATTAAATACTAAAATGAAATAAACTATTAAAAACACAAAGTGAACGATAAAAATACAAACCCTGTGTCTTAATACGCCTATTAGCATATTTGATAAAGAGAATTGTTTACAGGTCGGTCATATAGTGCTCGATTCCGTATAGGCAATACTGTACACTCTTTGGTATACAAAACATGACGGTTCGAGGTTGCAATTCTGAGTTTCACGCAACTCCTGAACCTATTCAGCAAAAAATCAGATGCATTTCCAGGATATGCGTATTTTACACTTTAATATTTGTATCCACTAATGATATGACATTAAAACTTCATGGTCATGCTTATCCTAAACTATTGCATTTATTAATCCCTGTTAATCCTTTGTTCTGTCGCTGTGTATGTGGCAAATTATGTGGTTTTGGTTGCTTATTGAGACAATCATGTCTTTATTTGCAGGTGCCCTTTCTGTCAGGAAAAGCAAGTGCCCCTTCTCCAGATGAGAATCAAGGTGATTTTCTTCAGACTGAGTTTTTTGATAACGCTTTTGTGCTTCTTTGAGTGAAAAATTAATGTTCAAGAAACAATCGTTTATTGCTTAAAACGTTTGTCTCAACTTCTGGGCGACATGAACTTTCAGTTTCAAAGTTCTCAAACTGGCATACATATTTCCCAGTAACAATAATATTGTTTGATATGGATAACTATGTCTGATCTTTATTATAATATATTTATCACTCGACCTTCTTTTTAAAAATGGTGCAGTCTTTGTTCCCACTAGAAATCTTTAAACGCATCAACCGTTACTGTCATCTATTACGTTTTTAGGATTATCGTGGTCTTCAGTCCAAAGTTTGCAGTACCTCAAGCCTCAACTCTGAGCCCACTTCTGTCAGTCATTCTCTAAGCAGTGCCATTGAGATTGCTGGTAATGATGACACAGGAGAAACCAGTTCACTGCTCGGAAGAGACATTGATTCGATCCCATTGTCCCCCCCTTCATCATCAATGATGCAGACAGGCGGGGGGTCAAAGCCAATGCCGATCAAAAATAAGCGGTTGAACAAGGACTGGATGCTGAGCAGCAGTGCGCCAACAAGTGCCAGCAGCAGCCCGTTGCCAGGACACCGCAACAGCCCGAGGCAGCAGTTTTATCGAGTGCGCAAATCCAGCAGTAGCAGTAGTTTAACTGTTTTTGTTGGTAAGTTGGCTTTCTAATAGGCCGGTGATGATAGATAACTAGGTCAGCAACTTAGGATATGATTGGATAGGATGGGGGATTGTATTTTCTTAGTTTTCTTTTATTTGACTGTTAATTGTTGTTTACTAGTTCCATATTGTCTGTAGAATTTAGGACCCTTCTTTAGTGGCCTGTCATTATCCACAGAGGTTCTTTAATCTGTACCATGCTTTTGGTTTCAAAATTACTAGGTGGATTTGAAAGATAATGGCTTATTCCAACGATACTCCAATTGGGAAACGAAAGAGGCTATCCCAGATCTTCCCCTTTTGCAGAGCTTTCAGGTTTCAATCTGTGAGCCATTGACGTAGGAATTGACCTTGTAAACTTGTCGCCCCTGATAACAATGTTGCCACTATAAGCAGACATGTACTGGTACGAGGCCTTCGCTCCTCCTTCGAAGCAACATAAGAATTTAATAAGAAATAAGGCTAGGGGCCAGGAGGCCTTGGCAGACAAATGCAAATATCACGGTTCCACGGCTGTGAGCCGTAGGAAGGTTATCCAACGATCACTAGTTTTGAGGAAGGCCACTGCATAACTTGAAGAGTATATAAAAAGTGATAGAGAAATTTACCGCTGTTCTTGAACTTTTCTTTCTTCCTGACAAAGCTTAAGACCAAACCATAAAATATTTTACTCACGTTCTATTTCTAAGAAACTTTCATTCAAAAAATTCAAAATAATTTGAGGAAAGCAAGAAGGAAAAAAATTCATTCAGAGGAAGGTTGTGGCGTTTTCTGAACTCTGGCTGGACATAAGTACCTTAAAAAGTGGAGACGGAAAAACAGAAAATAGCGAATGTCTTGCTTTTTCATGGAGCTTTATTGCGTCGAACCAGGGGCGGATCCAGAGCAAATTTGAAGTAGGGGCAGTCAGTAGTGGGGGCGCTGGAAAATTTTCTCGAATTGGTGGCTATACAACAATTTCAGATCCATTTTCGGAACAAAAAACATAACTTTGAGGTAATAATCCTTGAAGCAAATTAACCTATCGGTCTCAAAAACTTTTTTATCTGATTCTCATTCTTCAAAAGGGGCGCAAAATTTCCAAAAAAAGGCGCCAGACTTGCTTCAACTCGTTGAGGGAGGGGCAACTGCCCCAAGTTGCCCCCCCCCCCTTAAATCCACTGTCTAATTTAGCCATAAAATTGTTGAATACGAGCAATATGAAAACCTGTTTTTCCGTGTCATATTCTAGCTGGAGCCCCAGAGGAAAAGCCTGCGATTTCCGTTCAATACCTCAGTCCTCTTGTCTTAAGAAAAGAGCTTGAAACCCTGCTTGTGAATGATGGGGACCTACTGTTGCAAGACAGCGATGTTGTTGCGAAGAAGCCAATCTTATTCTGGAATATGGTATGTGTTTGCATATTGAATTTTCTTATTTTGGGTCATAATATGCTATAAATTTAATGCTTGTTAGTTGACGAATTTTCTTGAAGTGTGTTCTCGTTGTAATGCCATTAATTTTATGTGTATCTTGAATCGTGATCTCCTTATCTTGATCTCTCATGTGTCGAATTTCTTATTCGCGGTTTATAGCAATATTGTCTCCTTCCTTCACAAATACTCACTCACTTCAAAATTAATGTATCATTTTTGCCAAGGGTTCACCAAGCAGAAGTAGCCCTTTTCATTTCTCAGCTGAAGGGCTTCCATTATAAATGGGTTTGAAAAAGAAAACATTTTGATTGACTGGAAGTATTTCGCCTGACACTCTTCAGCGTATAAAACTTCAGAACATACATCGAAGTTTCTAAGCTAGGAAATATATACCCAGTTTTCAATCTATGTTCTGATGGTTGTCTGACAAAAAGCTCAGTGTTTCAAAATGTTTGCTTCTTCCAAGCGATTTTTAATCTTATACCGCGGCAGAAAATCGTTTGCAAGTTTCCAATATCTTATATTTTGCCTTCAGGCTTAAAGCTTTGTAACTCTCTGGTTCATAATTTCATTCCATTGCCTTACATGTTTTGTAACACCTTTTCTTTCAGGTGTGGTATTTCAAACGCTTAGGACTTCCCAGTCATTTGTCAGATCTTATACTCCAGTCATACAAGAACGCAGAAAAAACCAGCCAGGTATACAGTCATGATATATCCCATCGCTTTTTTGCATACAATCGTATTCTTTCTTTTCTTAACTTTCTATTTCTTTAAATTTTTATGAAAATGCCGAGTCTTTAGAAGAAGTGACAGTTATCATAACAAATTCCTGACGCAAATATCTTTAATAAAATCTTTTTCAATAGAATAAACTATATGCTTGCATGCAAAACACATAGCAACAATGTTTAGTGTCTATCATGTTCTTTATCTGAAGTTATGAAAGTTTGTAAGCCTTTGTCTGCTTTCGTTATTTTTAATCTTTTCTTGGTCTTTTGTAAGGAACAAAACAAAACTGGAAGTCGTGTTATAATATCAACTTCTTGGGATAACGAAAGACTTGGTGATGCTAACCATATTTCGTTGTACATGTTATGGAGTGTACCAGGTACTTTTGTAAATCATTTACACCATTTCATACCTAACCCTTGAATGCTGGACTGGGTGCAGTAGCAGCGCCACGGGAGGGACTGGGGGGACACATCCCCCCCCCCAGTTCTCAGCAGAATCGATTTTGTATTTCGTGTAAATTCGATTAGAAAATGTTGAAGGAGGGGTAATATTTTGACACCTTACTTTTTGTGATGTAATCCTATGATTTTCAAACTGCCAATTTTCAAACAAAAGTTTGTCATAGGCGTTCCCTTCGGTTGAAATTGTCGTTCCCTGTTGGTAAAAAGACGTTTTCTGGTGGTTAAAAGGGCGTGGCTTAAATCTTTTTGGTTTGTCTCCCCCCCCCTCCCAGAGCTTGTTGGCTGGCACCGCCATTGACTGGGTGTGTTTTGGTTCGAATTTTAGTAAACGTTAACCCTAATAATTTGGTCATAGAAAATAATGGTATTAGTAAGGGGACCTTTTCCTAGCAAATTTTGTACTTATTTGACTTCGAGCTGGCAATGGTAAATCATTTATGAGTTTCGATAAGATATGTAGGTTTCTCTGGATTCTTTTATCTTATTGCCTTAAATCTCAATAAAAGAGTCCTTGAGAAGTTGGTCGTGGTAAACTTCTTGAGAGTGTGATACTTCTGTTAGAAATAGGTCGGCCAAGTAGCCCAGTACAACTAATGACCAAATGAAAAATTGAAATTTAGGATACTGTTATCAGACAGTAGACTTAGACGATACCATTGCTTTGTTGGATGGTATCAAGGCATTGTTCGCATCAGTGGCGGAAACCTGGGGACAAGAGGGGGCAGTTGCCCCCGGTTAATTTGGAGGACAATTGTCTTTTGTTCTAAAACAATGGGAAATGTGACGTCATCTAATCAAAACAATGAGCCTCTCCCCAATATTTGACTAAGTGTCCGCCACTGGTTCGCTTTATTGACAAACAAACCCCCCAATGCATAAAACTATTTAGAGTAAAAATGTTTTGTGTGTTTAAACTTTTCAAGGCATTGAGTCATGATAAAATGGATTGGGTATACCCTAAGTGCCAAAATCAGCTGAGTCATGTTTTTCATGACTGCGATACTATTGGTTGACCTGGAACTGGTCACATGAACTCACCTCGTACTGATTGACAAAACAATTTTCATCAATAGCAAGTTGTCAACAACGGATGCAACTATCACATGAAACAGCAGCGATCACGCTGAAACCAAATGACCCCCTATAGAGAAGGCCTATATACCATGACTCAATGCCTTACTTACATCGTTATTTCATTAGTTTTGAGACTTCAAACTAGAGAATGCGAGAGATGTAGTCTTTAATGATCACAGACATATGACTTACAATAAATTATTTATTCTCTGTTCTTTAACTGTTAATTACAGCCAGGGTGTGTTTTGACAGGTCTATGACAATACCATTGCTGACTTTAATGATTTTGCTTAAAGTGAATATCACGTTTTTTTTCAGAAAACCAGCAAGAATTTTATTATGACACAAGACTAGCGTCGAGAGGGTAAGTAGCCATGCTGTAATAATTTTTGTAGCCTTCAGCATAAATTATGGAACTTTTTCGTTTAAACTTGGCTTAGATAAACTTTTATTTATGTAGCCATTGGAACGCCATTGAATCCAGTTGCCAATGAGTTTACTAACGAATTCAACAATTCACTTATTCCAAATTTTATTTGTATTTTAATTTGCATATTTTAATTCCAAAATACCAGGCATTTCTTCTTTCTTGAAAGAAGCCAGAGAAGATGCTTGTTTCACATCAAGTGTATTTTCTTTTATTTTTTTGCAAACGAACGTACGTTCTGTTGCGGTTAATTTAATAGATTTAGAGAACGCAGTAATGCATTTGTTATTCTCTGTAAATTCTCTGTTTCAGTCTTCTCAAATCATTGGCTGTCCATATTCAAGAAAACGACGTTCAGTCACCCATGAATATTCTCCTGGACGAGAGAAGCAGACAGCAAAAAATTGAGCCAAAAATTCAATGGTACGGCCGTTTTTTGCAAAAACCTTTCACTGAATAATTTTTGTTGCATGAGTCACTTCTGTACATCTAAATGGACTGAAAATCGCTGTTTTCTAAATCACTGTATCTAAATCAAAGTACCGTAAATCCTCGAATTAGCCCCTTTGGGGGCTTATTTATTTTTGATATTTTTGGGGGCTTATAAAATTATTGTTGACATTAAGAAGACATTACTAAAAGACCTCGTATATTTTAGTAGGAATTTCTTTATGAGCATTTAATTAATTACTACCAGAAGTATGAATTTGTTGTGGTTATTCAATAAAATGCCATAGGCAACCTCAGATGGCGAAAATCATCAATTCGAGGGGTCCAATTTGAGAATTTACGGTAGCAGTGGGGGCTTATTCGAGGGGGGGGGGCTTATCGACTATTTGTAGTTCTAGAGTGGGGGCTTATTCGAGGGGGGGGGGGCAATTCGAGGATTTACGGTAATTAAACATTATTCGCATTTGATGAATCTATGACATGCTATAAACTTTATTTATAGCGAAGCAATGTTGTTGTTGTGATATGATCTAATAAAAAAATCGTTTTGCTTACGTAGGAGTCTGTATCGAGAGCTGATGTTTTTGTCTGTGATGTCATGCGGAGTAGATGCTATTGATATAGGTGAGTTTCGTTTAATTTCACGTGATAGATCGATCTATGCAGTGGCGGGCACGTGATCCTATTGTTTTGAATAGGATGGCATCACATCTTCCTATTTTTTGGAACAAAAGGCTTCCAAAATATTGGGGAGTTACATTTTTTATTCTAGAAAATCTCATGAATATGGAACAGTATTTTTTTGAATAACGAATAATTGCCATTTGTTACTATTTTTCTCATTTTTTTGTTTCCGTTCCATCTAGAGGTTCTTTGACAATCTTCTTATGTCAAAAAAGTAGATAATTGCTCATAAGAATTTGCAGATTTTAATGCAAAGCAATCGTCTTTGTATTTTCATAAGATTTTAGCCTAACTTGAAACTTCTGCTCCGATCGGTTTTTCTGTAACTGTATATCCATTAGAGTGACATTAAATGCAATCGACAGATATATAAAGGGGCTTCAGCCATCTGTCAATCAAAATCAGCCAATCAACGAGTGGATGGGTGGAATCACACTCACTGATTGGTCAGTTCTTGATTGAAATATGGTTTAAGTATCTGTCAATCAAAATTAGCCAATCAACGAGTGTGTGAGTGGAATCACACTCACTGATTGGTCAGTTCTTGATTGAAATATGGTTTAAGCCCCCTGAGTATCTGTCGATTGCCTTTAAGTGGATTGTTTGATTTGACTTTATGATCAGCTTATTACCAGTCTTAAAGTTTTTGGCCTATTTCCATTTCTGAAAAAAACGTTTTGCTGAGAAATTTAGTTGACATATGGAAGGAATATCCAAAATCCTTTTGATATGTATTGTTCATATTTATGGTGTTAACAAACTGCTTCTTTTTCAAATCCAGAGGCATTCGATCGGGAGTATAAGAATGCATACAAACAACTTTATAAAGACCGTGCTGATCAGTTGAAAATCGACGATAAACCGCCAACTGGCAAGGCATTTTGGTGCCGGAGAGCGTTCCAACAGCCTACACTTCAACCACGACTGCCAAACATGGCGCTTCTACCTTAGCAATTCTCAATGCTCACTAATTAGGTAATGTTTTCAAAGCAATTGCATATAAGGATGATCAATTTGATTTTTCTTATCATAAGCACATTCGCACGTGCCCCTCACAACGCGTGTCAAAAAGGGTTTTGGCAGACGGTTAAACGCTTATAGGTTATTTTTCATTATTTAACAATTTTGTCAGTTCGCTGTAGAAGTTAGTTTCCAGCAGATGGTAGTTTTAAACGAATTCGATTTTTTATGAGTAGCATTCAAGCTCCAATATTTAAAATTTTGACACCGATAGGACTCGTCAGTTTATTGTTAGCGATTTTGTTGTTTTACTTGACATAACTCTCACATATTTTGGCCAAGTGTTTTCATAATTAAGCAAGATTTATCTTTGCTAAGGCATATTCAAACGTCTTCATCGAATAAATTAATCCCTTGTCCCCAGAAACCGAGGTACAGCTTATTCGATGTATAAGCAAAATTGTTAGTCCTTCTCATACTGAAACAGTGCATACCTGCCCATTGTTTAAATAGTTTGCTGCTCATTTAATCTGATGACAGGGACCGCGGAAGCAGGTATCTGAATGAACCCCCCCCCCCCCCCTAATAATTTCCAAAATGTACTTAAAACCATACAAAAAGTCGCCCTGCTTTTGTTTTTTGGCATGTTTGGTCACCCAAATCGTTTCAGCCCTCTCAATCTTTAATAAGCTCCGCGGTCCTTGCCTAATGATATCAGACCCTTTTTACTCACTATCTTTGTCTATGTTTTCTAGGGAACAGAAATATTCTGTCACTTCCAAAGTATTTTGTCAGTTCAATAGACCATTTTGTCTAATTATTAATTTTTATGCAGTTTTATTCCTTGTTATTAGTTGTTGATTTATTTTCGTGCAGTAAATTAAATTTATAAAGTTATCCACATCTTTATATGGTATATTTATTTTGTCGTAGCATTTGTCTGGACTTAAAATGTCCGTTAGAAAATAGAAGTTGATTTTAGCTGCCTTGATTCCTTGTGGATTCAAAATGCCCGCTCCGTGATATTTTTGGAAAGTTTATTTTTTCTGCCAGAACAAAGAAATTTTAGTTTAATTATTAGCCTAAGTTGATGGTATTTTGATCTATTTGGATTCCTGGAACTGTTTTTATTATTAATATTTAGAAGACTAACGCATTATTGAAAGTAATAGTTAGGTGTTAGTTTGTGTGAAATTTGAAAGGGCATGTGATTTTGATCACGTGGGTTTGATGTGATATCAAGTGCTTTCACTCCAGCAAATGCAGTTTACTGAGTGCTCGGTTCACCGAGGGCTACTGATGCACGTGTTAGGGTAACCTAAAAGCATAAATAACCCCCCCCCCATTATTTATTTCTTGTAAACAAATTTTTCCTGGTGCAATTTACTTACATTGATCGTTATTATAGCATCATATTGTACCGCACGCAATCTAGTATATTTATAGAATCTAAAGGCGGGGACCATTGCTTCTCAATGTAATTCAATGAACGGGGTGCAGAAAACTGTGGAAGGAGTAGCCATATAGCTGCAAAATGCTAGTTTCTTAGTTGATTTTCTTCTTATTTTGAAAATTTTTAGCATGGGTATATGTATAATTAAGGGCAAAACTTTATTTGCGCATGTTTTGAAAGGAAAAACCCTCTTGATAGGTGCGTTGTCAATGATATTCTTAGACGAATTTTTTAGGTACCCTATTTGTTTTTGTCATTCCTTGCCACGCTGCTGCTGACAAGCCTCCACCCTTGGCTGTTTTAAGTATTCGCCCGGAACCTGCTGCTGTACTTTTTGTAGTGAAAGCTCGATATCCCAATTCGCTAACTTGTCATAGTGTTCTTCGTCGTTTTAATTTATTGCTTTTATTGCTTGATAACTTAACTTAAACAAAATGAATTTATGAGTTCGCGCTATAGCTTGTAATTTTAATACGCTAATTATTACTATTGCACCTGTCTGTTCTTTCCCTGATCAAGGGAAGCTAGGTTTAGAAATGGGGATTTGAATTTGTGATAGTTGCTAGCGATCTTTTGAAATTGTTTAAGATTGCTGGAAGAAAACCGTAGGGTAAAATGAAATGTACTAAGAAAGTTGAAGATACAGTTCCCTTTACCAATTAGCATATGCAAAGTCCCAAACTCTTGCAGGCCTTCGAATCGTCATTAACTTCCACAGCAAGATAAATTGTTCCTCCCTTAGCTAAGTGGGTCTTCCTGGAAATACTAGGTTTACTTATTATTCCAATTCATCACTGGCTATAAAGCTGCTAAACTATTATGCAAAAACCTCTAGCATTTTTACATTTAGCAGAAATTGTTAGGCCTCTTTTATATTTAATGATGACAAAAAAAGAAGAAATTTCTCTCGAGATTGATTGATGTTAGTTATGTTGAATAGAGGTGTGTTAGGGATATTTTCAAATTAGTAAATTTTAATATAACGATTTAATAAGTTATAGTATAGTTAGTTCTCTGAGCAATTAAGAGCAAAAATTTGTTTTAATCTATGTCTTTTCCCGTTGTTGCACATCGTGTGTAAATGAGAAGGGTGCTAAGGATTTTGTTGCCTTTTTGTTCAGATTTCTACTGAATGGGAACATTGTTATGGGTTCGAAACATGAGGGTGGGTATACTGAGGGCATTTTGTGCGTTTGTGTATCCTTTTTTAGAATACATTTAAGTGTATAGAAAATTAAGTGCACTCGGGAAACGGATGAGATAAATAGAAAGGATACAGGGGCGGCCCAGCAAGCAGAGGATAGGAGAAGCATGTGGCGTTTTCCAAAATATCCTTTCCTATGGAAAATGGATTTTTGTAGTTAAAAAGTATTTAAAGGACGTTAAGTGCCAGATTTTGCAAAGCTAAGTGACCACATCTATTTGATCTACTCTAAAAGACTCGTCAAGTATATTGGCTTGAAAAATTGCCGTTTATTTGTAGCAATTTTTACAATGATTAGCCTGGTAGATGAACCCTGAAAGTGGTGAAGATGTCCGGATGGAAAATTTTATTTTTCAGTTAACGGGTGTCATCTTTCTCGTTGGGGATCCAAAGGCCCAAGCTTATCTCTTCTAAGGAACAAAATTGTCTGGAAAATTTGCTACATTGTTGGTATCAATTTTTTTATTTAGAAACCAAACCGTAAACCCTCGAATTAGCTCCCTGATAGTTTATCAATTTGGGAAGTTTTAGGATTGAAGGGAGGGTTAAACGAGGGCGGGGCTTATAAAAAATCATCTAACGGTTGCAGCACAAGTAGCTCACTGTCAAGTCAAGTTTGTTCATTTTTTCCAGTTCAATTTGGACAAAAAACAGAGACGGATTTAAGCGGCAAGGATTGGGGGGGGGGTGCTAGATAATAATTGGATTTTGGTGTCACGCCCTTCATTTCACTGGAAAATGATGGAAATGCCCATTTTAAAAATTCAGCTTTTAACTTCAAGGTTAAGATTATAGGAAGATAAATAAAGTAAATTTTTGCATTATTTTGTTATAACCAACCATCAAAAATGCTTTTTACCGAATCAAAACAAAATTTACCGAGCCGTGGCTTGAGCCCCCTGGCCGAAAAATATTAGCTTGTGCCCCCCCCCTCTCTGGCCGAAAAATGTTTGAAAATCCCAGGGATGAGGCCTCGTTATCAGAATATCCTTCTCTGAAGAAAAATGGTGCACTGGCGGGAAGAGCTAGAAACATCATAATACTGGCTGGGATACATTGATGCTTCGTAAACGATCAGAGATTCATGAAATTTCGTGATAACATTAAATTTATGTTTGGAGCTAAGTAAGTTGTTTTGCTTTCCTTTACTGGAAATCGAATTGAGAAAACGTCTCTTGAGTACAGTTTTATTGCTACACTTGGTTAATTTAATGCAGCTTGAGCTTCTGGCTTTATATTTCTTGCTAATTCTGGTTTATTTCTTAATCTGTCTGTATGTTTGTTAAAAGCCATGGAAATGAAAGATGAACCTCCTGAAATAAACAAGGATACGAGCCAGGAAGATATTGAAAACAGCCCTGAAGATTCAGACAAGGTAACCTAACGATGACTATGAATGTGTTTGTTTTAATTTCGTACCACTTTACTTTGATTCAGTCGACTTTGTTTATAGGCTTTCCGCTTTAAAATACACTTAAGGTTGCTGCCACATAATATATGCATTAAGATATGAAAAGTTTTAAATTAGCTGTTTGCCGTCACACTCCATTTACAGTTTACATTTACACTTACAAGTTAGTGCCTAGATAGATTTGTTCATTATCTGATAAAATAAATTTTTTAGATTTCATGCGGTCTGCCCTTTGATAAGCATTACTACTGTCTGCCTTTTTGATATGCTGTCTTCCTTACATTGATCAATCGAATCACTAGAAGATTTCATAAATTGAATTCTCCTTAAGAGCTCCTCCTTAAGAAATTCCTCTCCATACGAAATTCTATGTACTCCTATTGTAAAATTTGTCATTTTTTGTCATCTGTTGTAATTTGTTATTCTAGTTAATTGCATGTGTTTTAGAAAGATTTTTGTATGTAGTAGAATTTTAAAATTGAACTAAACTGAACTGTACTACTTGGACATTATAGCCCAGGCCATTCATTTTAACTTGAGTTCCAAAGTACATGCAACCTACTTTGACTTATTTCTATGCCAGTTGCTTTGCACTAAATAATATTTAAAGGTGCTATGTCCCATCAGTCAACTGCTCAGAGTTGACAATAGGGTTTGCAGTGTGTTATGGTTGAGAAAACATTGAGAATTAGCTGATTGGATACATAACAACAGGTCAATTGTGTAGTCTAACCAATGGGAAATTTAATGGCCAGCAAAATGCATTGGAACATAGTGTCTTTAAGGAGGCAGAGCAATTTAAATTAAACTTTGTCATCCAGAAGTTTTTTATCCTGCATTCCCAGCTTAGGTTATACCTGGAGTTACCAGAATTATGTACTGAACATTTTAAATAGCAGATATCTTTTTGTTACTAGGATAGAAAATCAGTTGCCATAAACAAAGAACTGCAGCAACTTGCTTTCATAAACCCTGGTCGCCTCACTGTAACTGCTGGATTTAATCCAGAATTCAGTAACAGGGAAAAAAGAAAGTTGAGCAGATTGATGGAACAACAAAATGGGAAAAGTGAAGCAGGGTTTGTATCATGTTCAATTATCAATTTAGACCCTGCAATAGAAAGTCCCCCTCAAATTTAATGTTTTAGACACAATTTGATTATTGACATCTCTTGACATTCTTAACCTTTGAACAAGACTAAGCAGTCCTGATAATATGAAGTTTGTCAGCGTGCTGGTAATCACACACCTTGAAAAGTTTAGATCCATAAAATGGAGACCTTGAGATTTTTAAGACCTGATAGCCTTTTAGATGTCATATATGTATTAGAAAGTGTGTATTACTGTTTGAAAAAGTATATGAGGTTTTCATAAAACCAAGTAGTTTATACGTAATTTAAGAAGAGGTTTCTTGAAAACAATATAGTTTAACAAAAAGGATACAAGTTTTTAGGCCCTGTTGTCATGACTCTGTATGAGAATCAAAGTTATTCAAATACACTGCTCAAAGTGGAGTCATTTGAAAACAAAATCATTTGAAAACGCCTTGTATTATTTGGAATAGAGAAGATAGAGGCATGGGAGGACGGAGTCGTTCAACCTCAGTTTCAGAAAGAGCTCAAACAAAAGATACGAGAATGGATAAAAGAAGTGTGGTGGAAACACCCACGTTTTTGTTTTGACCAAAACAGAGTGGCCCAGGGTAAGGTGTTCAGGAAAATAAAATGAAATGATAAAATGGAGACATACAAAAACAGAAAAAGAAACCTGGCCTTAAAATTGATGCACAAAAAAGAAATTAAAAATTACTTTAAAGAAAATAAACAAGAAATTAAAAGAAACAGAGAATAGTAATTCAAAACGTGGAACTTTTCTTGTGCGATAGACAGCACGTCTCAGGAATGTTAGATGCGATGGCACACATATTGTTACCAGAACTGACTTATTGGATTTTACCCTTTGTTTAGTCACTACTGGTTAGTTTTTACTAGCTGGAGTTAGTCACTATCAGCCAGGAATTTTTAATTTAATATCTCTGTTAATTTTCTTGCTTTTGCAAATTTGGTTGCCCTGAGTGGGCAACCTGAAAAGAAAATGCCCCCTCAATGTTTGGAAAGACTGAAGAAAGTCCCCATAGAAGATTTATTGTGTAAAGAGACCATTTAATAGCTTTTTTAAACAATTACTCTTTATTTTATGCCATATTTTAAACTGTTCTCTGTTTCAGTTTCTTTCGACAAGGTTAAGGCACATTATTTTGATGTTGTTTTCACCAAATTTTACTAAAAGCCTTCCTGGGTATACCAGAGAAAGTAAAAATACTTTTTTTCTTAATTAAGTGTTTACAAAAGGCTTCAAATGAGTTTTCAGCAACCATCATTTTTAGATTTTACAAACTTGCCTTTGCAGGAAAGGATTGTGTGGTCTAAAACCTAAAAGGCTGGCATTACATAACAGCTCTGGTTGCTTAGAAATTGATGGTCGCGATCTTTGTGACTGTCAAGATCCCAACTGCCCTGGCTGTCATTACTCCTGTCCTCAGTGTGGTTCTGAAAAATGTGGCTCATCATGTAGATGCAGTAGAAGGTGGAGTTATGATCATGTTGATGTTTACAATGAAGGAACTTTGATGAGGTAAAACCCTTTGTATGCTACTTCAGTAGTTTTTGTATTAAATACAACAGGTAGGTGCCAGATTAGATTGCCAAGATTGATTTTTATTCCAACCAACTTTCAGAATAAGAACCGTCAATACTTTATGTCATGATCATAAACCGCAATGTTACCTTGGATAAAAGTTTCCTTGTGAATCAACTTGACCACCCTTGTTCTTGTTAAACACAAAATGCCAACTCCATCTAACATGCCTGCATAATTTAAAAGCAAATTTTGCTCCCTGACACATTTTTATAAAGGCAAAATTCAGTCACATCACAGTTGGCAAAGATTGCATAATCCAGTACTGGTAAAAGAGCTTGTGTGAATAAAATACAGCGTTTTCCATTGCTTCTTTTTTGCAAGGACATTAAGAGGACATTGCAGTTAAGAGGTGTTAGCATTCTACCCATTATTGATTGAACTAGGCAGAGATTCCTCTTCAGCCCTGTAACCCCACCTTCATATTTGGTCTGTGATGACAAAAGGGTTTTATTTTTTCAAAAAGACCAATAAACTCTATCAGATCTTTACCTTAGCCCAGCCACATATATCCAGAAAGGGAAAAATGACTCACAATAATTTTGAAATGTAGATGTAGTAAAATGATTTTATATTTCATACAGATTATCTAGCTATAATCTGGTCATAGAAATTATTTTAAAAATAAAATGAACATTTTATTAACAAATCAATTTCTCTTTCTGTTTCTTGGAAAAATTTTGTAGAATATTATTTTGATTTTTGATATTTTTGTAATGTAAAGATTTGGATCATTTCTGCAATACATAAGCATGTCCTAAGATAAATACAGATGTTTCTAAAAATGTTTTCCTTGCTGTGCCAACACTCTTAATACATCTGTGTTTAGAAAATGGGTGACTTTCAAGAATTTCATCTTCTTTATATGAAGGAAACTTGATTGATTACCACACATAGTTGAGATGTTATTACACTTAAAGTCTACGCAACAGAAGCTAAAAAACTATGGAGTAGCTCGCTTCTGAGAACTGAACTAAATATCAAAATTGAAAGAGTTGCAATACAATGTTATTATGTATCACCAAACTACCGTTATAATAAATAAAGGATATCAGATTTCACTTTTTACTCAACAAAAGTGTTATATAATCATCATTTTGATCTGTAAATTCATGCAGTGTCCTGAATAAAAAAAGCCAAATATTGGGTGCTTTTTCAAGACCTTAAATATGGTACATCGGAGTCATTTCTCCTCTTTCTTGACCTGTTGCAAGTGCAAGCTACGATGATCAAGAGAATGAGACATGCCCCTATGCAGCTATAAGCGACTATCATCCATGTCTTTCCTTTTTCCCTACAAAAGGAACATTTTTTATGCTAACACAGTAAAATTAAATAAACTAATACATTCAAGAGTATAAATCAACATTAGTTTCAAACTAGTGAAAATTACTCATTACCAGTCCATCATAAAGTGCTTGGTGCCGTATAGGTGCCTTGCAGAGCTGTACACCCTTTTGGAGTATACAACAGGGTGGTTCCAAGTCGCAACTCTAAGTTTCAAGCTTAAGGTGGATGTATACATTGATGAAACAATTTTGGAAAATGTCCAAAAAGATTATAACAACAAGGGGTACTAGCTTGAAACTTTATACAAGCAATGAATAATAGTTTACACATAAAAATATTAATTGAAAATTGGGTGTGGTCTTTTAGTTTCTATGGAAACCCTTTAAACATGGCGGCGACTAGAGTTCTTTTGGCGAATAGTTTGGAAAAAGTAATTGACCAATCATTCCAGTTTTTGCAGAGAATATATAACGAAGATAGTTCTCTGCAATGAGTGATTAAACTTTTCATTTTGCACAATTGAAAATAAAAATTGCCAAAAAACATTCATTCTGATCAAAAAAAAATTTTTTTGCCTCAAATGCAAATTTTCAATCACTCATTGCATAGAGCATTTAAAACTGTACAGGACCTCAAAATTTGGTCAGTATATGTTAATCTAGGGAGAAATTACAGTAGCCACAACTCAACAACACTCCGTAAATTTAAAATTTGAGAAAATCGCAGTTAAAGTTTGTTTTAAATGTTACAGGTATTTAGAAATGAGATTCTAGAGAAAATCTAGATATTACAAGTTCCTGCCTCCCTGAGACCATGCTCATGTGAATTCCTCTAAAGGTAAAGCAAAAATAATGTCTGGTTCTTTTTCAAAATGACATGTATCAGTTAATAGATCAGTTTTTTCAGCAGTTATGTGTTTTCCATCAACGGCATTATCTTTTCTAGGCTTCTTCTTAGAGACCAAACTTTCTGAATTTCCTTTCCTCTTCTTAGTCTTTGAAAACTCTGGTGTTGAGGTCAAACCATATCCACCTGAAACATAACTCCTTTTATCATCAGTTTTTTTTAACCTCTTTGCACGAAGCAGTCGACGGCGGTTCTTATATTTTGCTGAAACTTTTGTAGCTGTATCTGTGAGTCTTTTTGCGTCAAACTTTCTCAATGCAAATAAGGTTTTCTGTCCTGGTAACATGTTGCATGACTCCATTATATCAGCAATACTAGACTGCCCAACATTAAACTTTGAAATTGCCAAACAAAGACATATGGTTAGTCGTCTTTTTCCACAAAACGTTGTTTTTGGGCAAATGTGCCAAAGAACCCCATGAAGGGCTTCATTCTGATTTTGGGTAATACCTAAAAGACATCTCTTCAGCAATGTATCTGCTGACAGTCTTTCAAAGATTGGTTTCAGCTCTGTAAGAAAAGCATTTGGAAGCCTCTTGCTATCATCATATGTGGCAGTACTATTTTGTTTGTCCTTAACATACTTGCACCAAGTTGTGGTATCTTGAGGGCAAAAGCTATGCTGATCCTCAAGTGATGCATTATTGTCTCTTACCATGTGCTTCAAAATAGCCATAATTGATGATTTCATGGGCAGGAGATTTCCACTGTTTTGTCTGATTGCCTGACCATAATAGTTCTGAATGCTATCAATCTTTTTATCAGTCAACCTTCCTATTCCCCCTATTCCTTTACCATCTGAAATCTTCTTTCCCCTTGATTTTCTCTTCAACTCTCTCAAACATGTGCCCATTCTTTTTTGAACATGACCAACACATTCTTCTTTAGAAACAATGTAACTTGTGTCATATGCTCTTTTAAGTGCTTCACAAACATGACTGTAGCAACCAGTATCACCATCACCAACCATTGTGGTGTATTTCAACCTACGTTTTTCAATTGATCTAAGAAACATTCTGATTGCTCCTTTAGATTCCATCTCCCCACTTGCCCCTGTGTGATTAATTGGACATAGATCCTTATGTTTCTGCCACCAGGACATGTACCTGTCTGTGTCTTTTTCCTCAGCTTCATGAGCACGACATTCAAAACAAACAACTGACAAAACTTCATAGTCAAGAACTTTACCTGTCCTTACAGATATAACACAAACAATGCCATTCTTGGATGTATATCCTCGTTTCTGCCATGTTCCATCTATTGTAATTGCAACTTTTGCAATTTTCCTGTGGTCTTTATCTTGCTCTATCTGATCCTTGTTTTCCTCTTCAGTTATTCTTCTCAATTCATTTGCTGCATTACTCATGTGAGATTCTGTTACACCAATGCACCCTCTTTCAATGGTTTTCATGCTATTATTATAGGCCCTTTTAGCTATTGGTTCTGGTAGATTCATCAAAGCGCAGAAATTCTCCAATCCAGTCAGTCCATAACCAATTGTGGCCAAAACAGATCTGCGATTTACCTCGTATGCAGTACGTCCTCCCTTCTTATCAACTCTGTCGGAAGAATGACACTTTCCACTAGATTCTAGCTCTGTTTCTGCTTGGCAGTTGCTGCAAACAAGGATTAAATGCTCTGCAAGGCCATCACTGCCAGCCCTTTTTAAACTGAATGAAGTTTTCATACTCTTACAGTGTCTACAAATTGTTGCTTTATTAATGCAGTTAATTAACAGCTCCTTGTCCATTATACCGTTTCCTGATGTTGAACTGTTTCTTTTCTCCCTCTTAAGTCCAACTTTCTCAGCATATGACCTTGTTATAGCTCTTTTACTAATGCAGTAGAGTGAACCATCAGTTAGTTTTGTTTGTGAGACATTCAGCGTGTCATGAGAATCAGCTGATGTGTTTGGGCCTATGTTCCGAATGTCGTCCGTTCCTGTTTGTTCTATTTCTGAGGCCAAATTTCCAGGTTCAAATATATCTTTGGTCTTTTCTTGTCTTTCTAAGACTTCTTTTCTAGTTTTCCCCATAAAACCTTTCCTCTTTTTTCTTCTTTTTGAACGAAATTTTCGGCGATCTCCAGTTTGAGGGTTACTTTCAACACATTCGGACTCCATTTTGAAAAAGATGCAGGTTTTGAAAAAGAGGCTCAAATTGCTCCTTCACATCCTTAATGAAAGGAGGTGACAAATCACCCCAAAAACTGCAGAAAGCAAGTTGTCCGGGGCAAAGGGTCCCATAGCAACCAACCGATTTTGTGTTGCTATGGGTCAAAAAACTGGTACTTTCTAGAAAAATCTAAATAATCAAAAATGGAGAAGATGGATGGGAAAATTATCATCAAAAGTGAATTCTACAATAAATTTTGAGTAAGAAAGATACAAGAAAGAAAAATTGGATATTTGATCAAAATTCCAAAATTTTCAATGTATTCATCTACCTTAATGCAATCACCAGGCAACTGTTAGTTAAAACTATATAGCTGTATTTTTATTTCTCAGGCACTGCGGAGCATTGAGAAAAGTGGGGGTCTATTTTTTGAAAAAAGTTGGGCTAAAGCCCAAACAGCCCCCCCTGCCCCGCGGTGCCTGTTTCTAAGCCACTTTTCTAATTTTTAGCTCTTTTGCATACACAGGCATTTTAGTATATTGCTAGGGTTAGCTATACTTTTATGCCTTTTGAGAAATTAATAAGGCCCAGTCAAAGACATAGTTTGAACCTATCAACATGAGCTTTTTGTTGAAATGATGTAGCCACCCACAGTTTTATATCTAGCTAAAGAGCTCTTAATTGCATGGGCTCCGACGCAGGTTGGAAAGTGGAGGGGCCAAGAGAAAATATAGCAATCATCACATAAGCTTTTTAAAATTGTTTTGCAAGACAGTGAGGGGGCCATGCCCCCCGCCCCCCTTCATTAGAGGCCCTGAATTGCTCTCACAAAAAGATAGATCTCTAAGATTTAAATCAAAATTATAAATATGCTTAACCAAATGTCACTATCTTAAAAACTGTGAACAGGAAATTTTAATCTATTGTAAAATAAGCAAGGTTGGAAACAGCTTATTAAAACGTCTGTAAGTTTTATTAACTTTTCAGATTCAATTTAATAGATTACGGCAAAATAGAAAATAGTTGCCCAAAGGTGGCATACAACTTTCATAGATGTATTATGTACATATATTGAATCATATGCCTCCCTTGAGTGTTTGCTCCTAGAAAAATATTCCTTGCACATGTAGTTCAACATAAGTTTTTAAAAAAAATGCAGGATCTTAATATTTCTCAGGTTAAAGCATAAAGAAACTATAGCCAATAATTCATTTAAAAGAAAAAAGCTTTTAGGTTTTTGTAACAGGCTTGATATTTACCTCACTTGGAGCTTTTGTATCATACGGCAGCTATTTTCATTTTTGTAAATAGTACAGAGAATGTCAAATACTATTCTAAAAAAAAGAAAGGTTAATTTAATTTCTTCCCTACTCGTATACAATGCATCTGGAGAAGTTTGTGCATTAATTTCATCAAAACTGTTTTTTCTTTTAATGGCAATTAGTGAAAAGATAGGAAATTTCTGAAGAGAATCGGATACTGTTTCTGAATCCAATCATTCATAGTTACTGCATGTACTGTTTTCATTTAGATAAAAATGTTGGCAAGTAATATTGGGCTCTTGGATATACCATAGCCTTATTAAGCACCCTATAGGGGACTTTAGAAAAGGGGGGGACTTTAGAAAAGGTCTATAGGGGGACTTTAGAAAAGAGGGACTTGCAGTCTCGTCTACATAAATTTCTTCTTGGAGAGACAGAGCAAAATGCACATGTTGCTTTGAGGGAAGAGTAAAAATTTAAAAAATTTATGATCAAATAAAGTCAAGATTTCATGAAAAACATGAAGGTACCTTGGTTCATCAATGCATTGTACCGTCATGTTTCTGGCTTCTATATCATTGCGAAGCTTTTTTATGCTCTTATGTCCACAGGTTTCCCTTTAATAAAGGTAAAGTTTATTTTTAACAAGTGAGGGATTGCTTGTTGCAATGTACATAAATTAAGAAATACCATAAGAGAATAGCAAGGAAGATACAAATAGCTGCTCATCCCAGGTGTTTTTTTTCTAGAGTTTTGCAAACCCTTGCGAATATGAAAAAGATACCAGTCAGTTAGTATATATTACAGTTGCCCCTGCTTGTATTCATTTCACTTAAAGTCATGCTACCGTTTACAGTCACATAAGACTTGGACAAAAATAAACATAACTGCTTACAGTCGCATCCTGCTTCAGTGGCGGCGCCAGCTATTATAGAGTGGGAGGGTAATGGGCGCGGCCAGTGGGACCACGCCCCTTTTGTCTCGTTTTAGTGATTTGTACCTAGTTAACTTTCCTTAGGAAATTTGATCTAACCCTACACAGCATTTTTTAATTCATTTCTAGAAGAAATGTAAAGACCATATTTTCAGAAAATTGGGGGGTAATTACCCTCCCTCCCAATACCATCCCTTGGCGCCGCCATTGTCCTGCTTACTGTCACAGCTTTTCAAAAAACATTTGATGTAACTTTAACCAGAATCTACTATAATTGCTCATCCGGCTGTCATGATGCAGAAAAGAAAACACATTTAGCATACCTGGGTTTCCTATCTAAGTCCATTCCAACCAATATTTTCACCAAGGTAACAGCACTTGGGTTCAAATTGGGCAATTCCACTGTGGCAAAAATGCTTTTAAAACAAAGGCAATTCATTAATTTTAAGTTATTGCTCTGTTGGGAACCAAACAATTGTTTGATGCCTCTCCAGGAAAATTTGGGTCTTCCTTGTCATAGAATTATAGAGTCCATTTTTGTTTAGCTGATTGTTAGGACAAATTAAGGTATATAGGCAAAATTTCATTTACAAATTGAAAATGCAAAACTTTATTTCAATTACCTACAAGTAGCCAGGCCAGGTCATAAGAATTTTAACAGGGGAGCAGTAAACAGCTCTCCTAATAACTTCCAGGCGAGCTATTTGTAGATAAATAAGAATAGAAAGAAAGGAAAATGGATTTTAAGAAGAGCAATTTGCTTTTTAGAGAAGCTTAGGAGAGCAATATGTAGCTCCCCTTTAGCATTTGATGAGAGCTTGAGGGGAACAAGAGCTATAGCTCTCCTCAAAAGGCCAGGCTTGTAGTAATGGAAATCATTCTTTTTATTCTTGATCAAACCTTCCCTTTTTCTGAAAACTTAACAATGCAACTACTTTCCTGTCTTTTTGTAAATGCAATGTTAATCATTTGAAAAATACTCTTCAGTAGTCTTATCTATAAATATGATATGAGCTAGTAGGTTGAAACCACTTCATCGATAAATAATTTTCATAAGTATTTAGAAGTTTTAGAAACTTTGATATTGTGAAGATAATGATATGAGAGAAGAAAGCTATGAAAAATGAAGTTTAATACTAAAGGATGAGCATAAATTTCCAACCTTGTATTCCGATATGCTGCATTTTGATCATGCCTTGTTCCATTGATCAAGACATTTATATTTCCTCTAGCATTTTTAGCAAACTGCAAATTAATTTAATTGTTTTTTTTTATGATTGAAATTACTGACTGTTAGACTTAAGGGGAAGACGAAACAAATCTAAAGGAGGAACAAATCTAATGGTGGAAGCAACAGGAATTAGCTTGTAGCAAAGGTTCAAAATTTTATGCTACTGGAGGAAATACATTCAGCAGCTCTAGCGCCTCTTCATTGTCATTAGGGTCAAAATTTCTTCTAAATGAATAATAAGTTCAATCGGTGTTGCAGTTGCCCCTCCCTCAACGACTTGAAGCAAGTCTGGTGCCCCTTTTTGGAAATTGTATGCCCCTTTTGAAGAATGAGAATCAGTTTTGGAACAATAGGTTAATTTGCTTCAAGGATTACCTCAAAGTTATGTTGTTTGTTCTGAAAAGATATCTGAAATTGTTGTATACAACAAACTCTTGTAACCAATTTTTCAAATTTCAGCGCCCCCAATACCAACTGCCCCTCCTTCAGATTTGCTCTGGATCCGCCCCTGGTCCAATTTATGGATACTTTGAATCATAAGGTCCTAAACTCTAAATACCAAAAATACAGATTATTCTTAAACATTACAAATACTGCTATTGCTACAATGCTCCTCTGCAGCCAACAAGAAAGGTGTACATAGATTGACTCATTTAAATTGACTGAAAGACAGGCACTAATATGGAGAAAAAAATTTGGTAAAGAGTGCTATCATGGAAATTATAGGAAAGTTTGGCAGGGCTTGAGTACCCCCAAAACACCCTTTTCCCTGTTAGTATTTTTGTTGAAAAATTTAGGCTTGTAAACCTGATATTCTGTTGAGTCTAATTTCATAATTGGACCCTCATATTGAAAACTCCAATTTCTGTCACAGAGAGAGTCCAATAATTTTTACAATCAGTTATGTAAACAGCTTTAAATTTGAAGCACTGCTATCCTGCCTGTCATTTCACCAACCAATCTATCCATTGTTGCCAATTGCCCTTTACTGAGCTCATAGCTGCACAGTTATCAATTAGCTGCAATACCTGAGTGGAAGCCTTTTGCCAAAACACTTTTTTCTGTGAAGAGTCCCACTTGCAGCTGCATTGTGCATAGTTGAAACCAACTGTGTCCTCACCACAAAAATTCAAGTCATTCGCAATGTACCTAAAAAGCATACAAAGGATTCCACATATCATCTTATCACACATACCACACATCTTATCAACATATAAAAGCCAAGCACCCCCACTCCTACTTTTAATTATCATCATATATTTGCTGGTAATCATATCCCAGTGGTGCCATGGAGGGGGGGGGGGGGGTGAAGGGGGACTCGGTCCCTTGGGGGTCCCAGGGGGATTCAGATAGATTTAATGGGGCTCAGCCACCCCATTACAAGTGAGTCCATGTTCAGTTGGACAAATTCTGTGTTGGCAACCCTTTATTTTTCTAGTATATAAGATTTATCATAAATGAGTTTTTATCAGTCTGTTTGTGTCATCGAATAGCTTGAATGATTTCTACACACAACGGAGATTCTTAAACACAAATGCAAGTATATTGGATATGGTAAGGGTGAGGTCGTGGTTGTAGTCTTTGAATCTGCCTACAGCACAGCCCCTCTTCCTAACTTGGATGGCACCCCTGTCATGGGCGTAAACTCAGGGAGGGCTCTGGGGCTCCAGCCCCGCCTGACGAAAACCGAGGAAAATAAGGAAGTGCTTTACCAATTTTTAGATTAGTTTGTTATATTATTGGTTTTGACGCATAACATTTGTTGCATTAGATAATTGCGTTTACAGCAAAATAAAGTATGAAATTATTGTGAACATAAGGTCAGATCCAGGCTAAAAGCATCAGAGAGGAACGCAAAGTGCGATCTTTGCTGACGTGATAATAGCTATGGACAAATTGACATCAGAAGCTGCCATTAGGAATTGTCATTAATTTTTTGAGCCCCCCCCCCCTGAAAAAAATGCAAGTCTACACCTATAACCCCTGTTATATCGTAAGTATTTTTGTCTAATCTTAGCCCAAAAACTTTCTTTTGCTGACATGAAAAAGACACAATTTACATTTATTGCTACTGGGACTTCCAGGGATGTCAGGCACATTTTTGGTTTTGGGGTGGTCTCTAGACAAATTGGTAAACGTTTTATGGTAGTTTTTCTACAATTATCTTTGATGACACAACCTGATTATCATACTTCAGCAAAAAAGTGAGGGGCTATAGCCCCTCAGGCCCCCAGCCATGGCATGACTGACATTCTAAAGTTGGAGGTACACAGGTAAGAAGGAACGTTATTTCTCAGAAAAAGGGATACTTTTTCAAAATTTCTAACAAGAGTTTTTCTGCAAACCAATATTGGATAAATAATCTGTCTTTATCCCTATAGATGGCCATGGCCTTGGTAGAGGCAGAGAACTAGCATTACTGCCAACTCACCCAGGAAATGTGTCTTCCAGTGTTATGTAATCTTTGCTGACTTTGCTAATGCTGTGTGCCACTGACATTGTACCAGACCAGAAAAGTGCCTTCAAAAGGATGGAAATTCCTATTTTTATAAAGGGGCAGATACATACAGGGACTGCGTAGCATATTATAATATTAATATATTAATATTAATTAATATATTAATATTAATATATCTCTTAAGTTTGAAAAAGTTCAACCAATCTCTCCATTTCTATAAGGCCTTTTGCTTTGCTTTTTAGAATTTGTTCCATTCCTGGAAGGTGTCTTGAATTTTTTGCATTGCCATAAATGTTCTAAGTTTTCTTCATGTAATCCACACCTTCTGCAACTTATATTATGCATTTACAGGGGGGCTGAAAATGTTTAGGGGGCTAAACATGCAAAAGGCTAACAACAAGATTAAGACCCCCAGTCCCCTGCTTTCACAGTCTCTGATGTATTTGTCAAGCTCGTTGCCATCACAATCAGATACAAATAAAATTAAATGCATCGTTAGGTATTGATATGATTAAGAGTACCAACAGAAAACTGCGGATACGATTCAAAGTTTCTCTCAACATGTGTACCTTTCATGGGGGATCTTTTTTACAGAACGAATTGTTACCTATAGTCAGGGGCGTCGTCAAAGGGGAGGAAATACCCCCCTCCCAACAATTTGTCTGTCGGCAAATAAAGGATCTTGCCGGGCAAAAGAAGAAATTTTTGAGCTCACCCTGCAACCTTTTTGCAACAATTGTAACCTATTAAGATTTCTGTGGTAGCTGAACATTCAAAGTATGGCACTAAAGTATGAATTTTGAAACAGAAACACAAGCAGCATATAAGTGTATTAATCTTTTCACCACACCGTTAAAAAGTGAGACACGCCCTTTTTTGTCAGCAACAATCACTTCTTTAACCCTCCAAAAATTTTTTTGGCTTCGTCCCTGCTTACAGTCAACGACATTGCAATGACGCCAAGCTCCCAAAGGTGCCAACAATGTCCTTTTTTGGAGTTGAGAATATTTCCTGCCTTGCCTTGGAAAAAATTGTGGGAGAATTTACCGCAATAAACAAAACACTCAAACCTGTTTCCTTTTTTTTCGAAAAAAAAAACAAATTTTGAACGGAGAAAAAAAAGTCTACAGTTGCATGCTAAGTCCAAAAGATTATTATTATGATGAATTCCCGCGTATGATAGTTCACCGTTGATGCTTCAGAAATGACATATTCTAGTTCTAAAAACCTAATTTCATTATCTTCAATTCAAATAAATCAGAATTTAATAATCAATTTAAATTGATAATCTGGACATAAAAAGGCGGAAATATCAGGACAGGAAGCGAGAAGGATAATGAGTTCTAGGAATTTTCCGCTGGCACATGACATATCGCAGACTGAGAAAACGAGGTTCACCAGCGTTTCGAAGAGGGAAAACAGTACTTTTAACCATCTGTTTACAGGGGTCTGATACAGAATTGTTGTTTCATGCGTCAAAAAATATAAAGCATGCTTGATTATGCACGTTTAGTTAGAGTTAATTGTTTGTTTATTACTTAACAGCACAGCAGGCTACTTGTAAATATTTTGGGTCTATTTGATCATTGATAATTTTACATGGGTTATAAAACAAATTGTAAAACAATTTTTCATGGATTTGAGTTGACTAGCACGGGAAATGCGTTAAACTGTAGACCTTAGAGGGAAACGTGCTGGAGAGGGAAACTCCAGTCTTTGGAACATTGAAATTAAATTATAATTGTTCCCACCTTGTCTTTCGAAGTTGGACCTTGATCGACAGCTTGGAAAAAATCAGTGAACATTCCAGAGAAATCATCGCTGCATTTCGTGTTACTGTAGAACTCCTTTTCAAATATCCGGAACAGGTCTGTGCAGTTCTTCCCTTGAAGACCAGATGAGTACCGGAATTCTAAGTAGTCAAAACAGCGACCTGTAAATATCTCCTTTATGTTAGCTGTAGTACCATTCCCTTGACCTGCTCCAGCTCTGCTTATACACAACTGTAAAATAATGAAAAAGATCGTGTACATGTTGCCAGAAACTAAGCCACTCAGTGCTGAACGCTGAAACACGTTAAAGTTGGATGTCTGGTATCAGGAATGTTCACATCACATGACACTGCGTCACCCTGTTGTTTCGCGTTCTTGTATCGCGGTTTGCCTACAGGAAGTCCAAATGGAGCGTTTTGCATTGTATTCTCAAATTTTCTGTCACTTCACTGGGAGAAAATGAGAATTGGAAAAAATCCGGGTCAGTTCTTTTTAAACGGAACTACCCGGTCGTGAAATTTCTCACCAGGGACGGTTTTCACCGGGATTGTTGCTAAAATTCTCAATCGCCTTTTAGCTTCCTGTTGACACATACTGGGAAAAGTCGAGAAATTTGGGGCCATTTTCAAAGCAGAAAATCGCAATCTCTGAGGACAGAAACGGGAGGAGGGGGGGGGGGTAGATAACAATTTGATTCAGGCGCCACACCCTTCAGGACACAGGTAAATGATGAAAACGCACATTTTCAAAATTCGGTATTTAACTTTGAGATAAAGAAGATAAAAAGTTAAATAAAGTAAAATCTTGGCGTTATCTGATTGCTACCGACTACCAACAAACATTTTTTACCGAACGGAAGCAAAATTTACCGAAGGACACAGGAATATTGGGGTTAGCTGACTAAATCCATCCCTGTCTGAGGGGTTAGCTGAAGGCTGACCAATCCATGAAAAATTTTGATTGAAGGACAATACTGCTTGCATATCAGTCCAGCACATATTGTTAGATTGTTTATACGTACTGTACTCACAAGATTTTGATTCACTCACAAGATTGGGGTCTGGAGCACAGGCCTTTTACACTGCACGTATTTCTTTAAGAACGTTTGCAATAATCAGTACTTAAAATATTCTTAGGTACTCAAAAAAGGTTTAGAATGTTCTTAGAATGTTCTTAATTCAAATGATTTAAAGCCTTCTGTTCTTTATTTGCCACGTGAAGTGAATTTCATTGTACAATGATCTACCACTCAAGAGAATACAAAATGTGCCATCTGGGTTAAACTCTTTGATTAGAATCGAATCAAGTGACATGCTTGCTCCGCGAATGAAAACAAGCAATGGCCAAAAAGCAATTTGGGTCCGAGGATGGAAGGTTTAGAATGGATAAGAATATAAGGTCAGGCAAGCCCCTTCTCTGATTACCTTTAAATGTAGATTATGTAATAAAAATTAGTCTAATGTAATTTATTTTGAAAGTTCATCTTATTACATTGGACTCGACGATTATTACATCGTCGCTGTTTTGCTTTGTATCTGAATTTTATCAAAGTATAATATAGCCTTTAATTTTTGAATATTTTCCTTTTATTTTAAGAACATGGTTATTGGGTTTTTCTACACACAGCCCCCTTAAAAGCAGTCTTGCTGATGGGCCATGTTTAACGAACTTAGAATGAAATTGAATAATGAATGAAATGAGTCAAATGAGTGATAGCCAGTGGCGGCGCCAAGGGGTGGTATGGGGGGTAATTACCTCCCCACTTTTCTGAAAATATGGTCTATATATTTCTTCTAAAAATGGATTAAAAAGCGCTAGATAGGGGTAGATCAAATTTCCCAAGGAAAGAAACGAATCACTGGAACGAGGCAAAAGGGGTGTTGTCACACTGGCCATGCCCATTACCCTCCCACTCTGTAGTAGCTGGCGCCGCCACTGAGTGCTACACTGGTTCCATTTGTGGCATACTTAAATGTGTAGCACTTTCTTTAAAAAGCTTGCGTCACTCCCCAGTCTTAGAAAAGACTACGAGTTGAACACTCTAGTTGCATCTCCACACAAAAACAAAATATCTTCATGCCTGTTGGGTAGTTGGCTGAGCATCGTTGTGAGGATACACGGAAGGTCCTGCGTCCTTATTTTCCAACATTTACGACGATCGTAAATATTAAGTCCAGCTATAATGACTGAAAGATTGCCAGAAAGCGATGACATAAAAACAAACAGTTACATTTTAGAGATTAATGAAATACAACGTTTCGTTACGATAATGCGTTCGTTCATGATTATTTCAGACGACAACTCTTTTAGCAACTTTAAAAATTATAATCTATACAGAAAAGTAAGAAGGCCCTTGTGTAGGCGCTTATACACAGGGTGACCATCATTTGCAGTCCGTCGGTTGACAACGATGACTGTTCTACGTTTTCGGTTGAATGACTGTCCTCCATAATTGACGATCCAGCGCTTTGGACTGCCAGTCCTGTGTCTTGATGTCCCTCAACTTCATATTTCTCTTTGCCACGTCTTTAAATCGGAGTCTTGGTCTACCCTGATTTCGCTGCCCCCATTTCTAGCTGCGAGTAGAGGAGTTGTCTCGGTAGGCGTTCGCGTCCCATTCTGTGGACATTCCCTATCCATCCCAGACCTTTTGTGATAAGCACATCGGCCATGGAGGGCAGTCCAGCTCTCTTCAAAATCTCAACATTGGTTGTCCTGTCTCGCCATGAGATATCCATTATTTGTCTGATGTGCCTCATCTTAAAAGCATGCAGCTTCTTTACTTGGAACCGATAAATTGTCCAGGTCTCCGCACCATACAGTAGGGCTGACAAGACAGCCGCTCTGTATACCTTGCACTTAACTTTGATAGATACATGGTGGTTATTCCATAGCCTCTCTTGCAGCCTACCAAAGGCAGCACTGGCTTTACCCATCCTATATATCAGTTATGGGTCGAGTTTGGCTGATTCGGAGATGGTACTTCCTAAATACACGAAGTTCTTACTCTGAACAAGCTTCTCCTTGTTGATCTTGATATCAGAATACATGGGCGGAGGCACCACTAGCTTGCTTGGTTGGTAAAGACACTCAGTTTTCTTGATGTTTATCTTAAGACCGAAGCTTCTAGCTGCACTTTCAAACCTATCCACTAACGCTTGGGTTCCCTCAGCAGTGTGAGCCACGATGGCACTGTCGTCAGCAAAGAGCAATTTCTGTACAAGTATACGCTCAGTTTTGGTCTTGGCCTTAAAGTGTGACAAATTCAACGATTCCGATGCTTTAGTCCACAGCCATTGGACTGGCAGAGACTAACCCCCCCCCCCCCTACCCCACTTTTTTGCAATAGTAGGTTAAAAAAATTTGGAAACTTTACTCTAGAGCAACTTTATAAAGTTTGTTCCAACTGATCCTATGTATGTAGTAGCAGCTCTAATTGACTGGGAATCCTTTATTGTTCAATCCCCAGGTTACTATGATAATTTGTATGATTAATTTATGATAATAATGAACTTGTTTTAATGATAATTTGTACTTTCTAGCTTCGTGATATCTATTTTTATAGTGATTGATATCTTCTCTGAATCAGATTGCTTATAAATAATACGTAAAAATAAGCAATTATTTTCTCAAAAGGACGTTTTCCGGCGCTCTTAAGGGCGTGGCCTCAAACAAATTTAATTCACCCCATTTTTAGCCCCCCCCACTCACTTTTAGACTAGTGCTCGGTGCCTGCTCTTGTCTACTCTACTAAACACCACTTCCTTCCTTATTTCTCTTCAAATCAAAGTAAACAACATTCTATTTCCATTCTTGGAATATAAACACATTCCTGGCGAAGCGCTTTGTCCTTATTTTTCGTATAATTGAGGCTCGCTTGTTTAAAATATTGTTCTTATTTCATCATTGATTTTTCTACGACTACATACTATAATTTTTTCAAAGAAGAATAAATAACAATTTTGTGTAATTTTTTTGGTAGCAAGGCTTTTTAACTGTCTTCTCAAAAACATATTATTAATTTCAAAATAAGCTATTTATAAGGAAGTGAAAATGGCGCAAAAATCGTTGCCCAATATGTAAGCAAGTTTTTATAGTTTCCTTCAACTTAAAGAATGTCAAAACAACAGTAAAAATCATTTGGTTTTGAATCATATTAAATTTTGCAGCTAAGATTTCTATTGATAAATGGGTATTCCAAAAGGCAAAACTTACCACCACCACACCCTACAACCCCCCCTCTGAACTAGAACAACACAAGAGCCTACTAGAATAGATGCTGTCAGAAAGGTTTAATTTTCTGTAGACTAATAGCAAGGATTTGTTTAAAAATATGAAATGTGAGAATGGGGACTTTAAAGAATTTAAGAGTCGAACAAAACTTGTCTTGGTGAACAAAATTAATAATTTTTTGAGTGAAAAATTGTTTGTTGGTTGCATTGCCCTCTTTCCCCAAATCTTCATTAAAAATCATAATTTTCTGCCCTTGTTCTAGTCAGTATAATATTTAATTTCTACAAAGAAAAAGTGGTAAATCCGAGGTTACATCTTTAAAGCAAACGCGAATTCCTCCCCAATGATGCAAAATTTAGACAAACGGATTCATGACTACAACAGTGGTAGTGGCGCACTGGCCAAAGTTAGGATCGGTGCAAACAGTACAAATGTCTTGATTAGCGAACAACAAAAGCTACCAGCAAAGTTAAAACTTAACAAGGCAAATTTGAAGACCACATCCAGTTTTGGTATTCCAGTAATGAAAACTCTATCCCAAGAATATTGAAATGTTTGTTTCCTGGGTATAACACTTAAGCTCCACTTCAGTTGGACCCTTAAATAGAATAGCCTATGTTCCAGACCCCTAACATTAACTATGTTCCAGACCCCTAACTTTAATATCCTGTGCTCCAGACCCCTAACATGTAACTATACCACTTCTTTCAAGTCAGGGGTCTGGGACACAGGCTATTTCCAAACGGATCAATCAGATATTTTTTATAGTATTATTTTTTGCAATTAGCCCTTTTATAGTGCAAAATTTTGTGACAAACTATTATTCACTTGATTAGCTCACGATTGACGAGTGGGGGAAGGAAAAATTACAGAATGTGCTCTGAAAATATTACAAATGCTCCAAAATGCATTTTTGCAGATAGCATCTTTGTTCGGAATTTTTCCTTAACAAAGTTACGCTAAACATAAAATACGACGATTTAAACTAAGGAATGGCTTTAGACGGCTCTATTTTATGCAATGAGAATATGATTTCCCAGCGTACGCTCCCAAAGCTTTTTGAAGGACCCCTCCCATGAGTTGCAAACAGAATATTTGCTGAAAGCGTTACGAAAAGTTTTAGCAAGTCTCTACTTTAAGGTGTTCAAATGTGTGGGTGACACTCAGGGCCTCACTATCTTAGTTTCATGAAATAATGTTCTTGAGATAGAAAGTTATGGTCATCAGGGAAACCACTTTTTCCAAAGACTGTCTCAAAGTGTTCACAAGGGTGCAGCTCCCAGCACTTTTATAGGGCAAGCAACAGGATCTCTCTTTTTTGAAAAAGTGGTATCCCCTGGAATTCAACATCTACATGCAGGTCGGTACAGGTGATACAGCCATAAGTAGTTTCTCTCTACCATCCTGATGTAGAGGGTGCAAAAGTAGAATTGACCGACAAAAAAATTGCTCCTATTGTACGTAACTTAAGAAAATTCTAATTTTAGCAACATCAAGAGATGAAAGTTTTGGCCCTCAATTTTCCTACTAGGAAACGTTCATTATTTATTCGGAGCTTGGGAATGGGCTAGTAAGATTTTGATAAATAAAACCTCTTGACCATCTCACACACAGAGTAAAACAACTGATGCGCGGTGCCTGCTTGTGACTCCTTTTGATGTTATTCAAATAATGATAGCCCCTCACCTTCTTCCTCTTGCATATTTTACAATTAATCAATGTACTGATCAATCTAATTATTGATATAAATTATGGTAGGCTGTTTGTTATGAATGGTATTATGTTATGCTTCAGTTGGTCTTTTAGCCTAAGCAATGTCTATGGTCCATTCATTTGTTTCCATCAATTATGATGACCCTCCACTGCATGCCAGTCCTTCGCCGGGATTAATGATAAACGGTCTCCTAGGTCTTGTCAACCCAGGAATATGTGAACCCCCTGGTGTAACAGGTCTTGCTATGAGCTTGATGCTGCTCCGCGAAGACGATAACTTTTGTGATGATGAATATAAACAAACTTGGATTAAAATTTACTTTCATACAAATTAGATCTTATTATTTACTGCATGTGTATTAGATAGCAAGCTTAAGTATGTATGGTCGTTTTACAACTTGAAACATTTATTTACCTTATAGAGGCTGTGGCATAACAAAGCAGTGTGGGGCCCTTACTAAAAAAAAGTGTTTAGGCCCCTTTGCCTAACTAAGTACTCGCTCTTTGGGGGTTTCCTGAAAGATGACCACGATCAGTTAGATAAGGCTTTGAAAGATCAAGCTTGCATGATTTTACTTGAATTTCGGCCCTTTTGCTCGCACCAGATTCATAAACACGGGGGTTGGAAGACATTGTGATATGAAAGCAAGAACATTGATCGATGCATTTGAAAACATTACTAGACTCAAAAGATAAACATTTTCAAACTGTTTGTGGCATCAAAGATAATGATGGCAATCCACCATAATAGTTAACCAATTTGTGTAGAGCCCCCCCCCCCCACTCCAAAATTTGCTCCAGTACCCCCATAAAGCTGACATCTTTACATATCATTGCAGTCTTTCTATGCTCTTTAAGATAAATTGAAAGGGAAGCAAAATTAGCTACATCTTGTGTTTGAAAATCTCCCGGTTACATTTTGCAAGCAGGTGGTAGAGTAGTGATCGGTTTTGAACGCATTCCAGCAAAGAAGCCTCCGTCATGTGTGAATTCAGATATTTCCTTTTTCTGTAAAAATATGATGTAAATAATGCTGAATAGGCCTATATTCGAAATATATATTTGAAATATTGAAATGAAAGTAAAACTTGATAACCCTTTTTAAGGCATATGAATTGCTAATTGAAAAAGATTCAAATTCATCATGCGTAAATTCAATAAATTGAAATACTGAAAATGAAATTGTTAATTTTCTTTATGTAGTCTAAACTAAACTATTGTTAGTAAAGAATGCGATACAGAAAAGTAAACATTTGTCCAATGTTGCAAATCGTGGCCTTGTCACGGATCCTTGAGGCCCCTCAACAATAAATAGTCCCAGTCCCCTAATGCGCACGCAGTTGCCGCGAAAAAATTGTCACGTGACCAAGTGCAATAAGCGCACATTTTGGTTTGAAGGACGAAAGTGAAGTTTTTGCAGCGGCATTTAGATCCTGGATTTGTTAATTTAGCTTCTCGCGACCGGTATGTCACATTACGATCTATATAAATAGCTTTACAAGGAGGATTTGATATTAGAGCACAGCGATTGTATTGTTGCGAAAGCCGCGAATCGGACAGTGCTGGGTCGCTGAGCTGCAGTTTTGGCGTGCCTCTTGCGTTTAAAATTTGATTGAAACTTGGTTTGTTTCTCATTGTTGTTTGTGTAACCAGTTTGGCGTTCCACTGTCATTAATACGTAGAATGATTCTTGATAGACTCATCCCTTTTAAGCTGCTTATTCCCTAAACAAGAGAACGTCTGTTTTATTTTGGATCACTTGAAAAATTAGAGCGTTGGCCTAGCCAGAAGTAATCGGATCGTTAACTTTCCTTAAACTTTGAGTTCTAGACAGAAAAATTATACGGTCTTAGCTGACATATAATTCAGAATTTCTGAACTAATTTCCTGGTGATGTGTTAGTTTAACAATTTGTTATGCTTATACTCCGAAGGAATCACTTGTTTCCAGTAATTCACAGACGCTTCGCTAAGGACACTTTTTGAGCTTGCTGTTAATTTTCAAAACACTCTAGCATTAACTATTAGGAGTTGATGAATTCAATGATTACTGAAAAAATTAAAGCCTTCATAATGTGGTAAGCCTTTTTCAATAATAATGGGTGGAAAACCTGGCCAAAACTGGTAGCTTAGTCTTATTGCTGAGAAGGTTTGGAGTTTATTTGCATTTTGTATTTAGGGTATAACTGAAATAATTCTCATAATGTTTTGTTTACATGTGTTGTTTTGCTTCTTTGTGACATTTAATGTCTTATATATATATCTATATATAGATCTGTGTATGCAATGTTTATTGTGGCACTACAGCTCTTGATGCACAGAATTACACATCAATTGATATCTTAGAGGTTTAGTCAAAGAGGAGTCATGATTGCTGTTACTCCAAGTGTTGTGCATTATAGATATAATTTGTGCACAAGAAATGTCTTTTGTTATTTGTTACAAACTTTAATTAAAATACTTCTGTATGACAGTTTAAATCCTAACTGTGTATATATATATTGCCTTTCTGACCTATTATAAATATATATATATTAATGACAAGTGGATAAATTGTTAACAGATGCAGTGTTAAAAACAAGCATCTATGTAAGTTAAAAATTTTAATGAAACCCAGGGGTGAAAAAGCATTTTTATTGCTTGAACTGCATTTAAACAAATATTTTCTGTGCCAAAAGCTCACATAACACCATACATAAGCTGAGTTTATGTAGGATTCTGGGACCCAAAAAATTTTTCTGGAACTGATGGTCTGGTGGCCCAATACTTTTTCCACCTATGGTGCAACCTTAGTTATATAGAGAAACTGAGTTTTTTGGAGGATCTTTAGGTTGAATTTCTATTGCCAAAATGCCCTTTTTGCCAGAAAATGTGGGTGTACCCCCTCCCAAGTTACAAATGCTTTCTTATGTCCCTGTCTAAAGAATAGTATCTCTTAGTGGCTATTTCTAAGTCATTTCTTGTGCTTAAGCTCTTGCATTTCTTCTGAGACATTTTTCTTCTGTTTGCAGGACTGTAAATATATGTATATATCAAAGTGTATATTGTGATATCTGCAAATAGCACTGTTTGCAATGAAAAGTGGAGCAAGTCAAACTACAAGTGGTAGTTCTACAAAGCCACCTGGGAATGCCTCCACACACCAAGTCAAAGCACAGGTATTAAAGGTTTGCCTTGATTACATTTCATGCTGTGATCACAAGTGATTGCTTCTTCATTCCATGTTTATGTGAGGCTTTATTTGATAATGTAGCAATTTCATGTTAAAAACTATGAAAATATATATAAATATATATATTGATAAATATATTGGTCTGGATTACAAAGCATTCTGGAAAAGGTGGTTAATCTCAATCCTGCTAATTTGTGTTTTTTTTAATTGAGGAATTCAACACCCATGATTTAATACTTACAGAATTCTAGAAAGTCTAAATTAATGGGGTTTTGTTTGTGTCTAGATTAATAATATATAGTAATTTGTGTTTTCATCAGTAATAGAAGCATAATCATTATTTTGTCCAAATTAGTCTAGCTATCTGTGACTTAAACTATGCTATGGACTGACAACATTGCCCAGTTTGAAACTATGTTTTAGTGCAGCAGTTTGAATATATCTCTAGGCGTAGCCATTGAAGAGAGCCAAAGCTCTTGTTCCCCTCTAGGCTCTCCTCAAATGCTAAAGGGGAGCTACAAATTGCTCTCCTAAACTGCTCTAGAAAGCAAATTGCTCTCCTTGAAATCCATTTTCCTTATTTCTATTTGTATTTATCTACAAATAGCTCACCTGGAAGTTATTAGGAGAGCTGTTACTAATGTCCCCAATTAATGTCTTATTGCCAGGCCTGTATCTCCCTTGTTTTCTCTAGCCAACAGCTGAGCAGATTAGATATGCAAAACTGGCACAGTTCACAGAGCATGAGGATGCCATCCTGCAAGAAAAAATAAAGCAGGTGAAATTGCTCTCTTTTTTCCAGTGAATCCCTTACTTTAAAGTTAAATTTAAAAAGTCAGATAAACTCAATTGTCATCATGAAGCATTTCAGTAAAGTTTACTTTGTTTTATATCTGAACATCACTCAATACTGTTATTCTATTTTGTGATAACTGTCCGGAAGCTTTTCTGAAAACAGAATGAATGAGAGAGTCTCAGACAATGAAAGAAAGAACATTTTTAGAGGAATGAATGGAGGAATGCAATCTATATATATTTGAATATTTCTTGTTTCTTTTTCTGAGATTCCTAAATCTAGGATTTCAAAAGAAAATGGAAAAATTACCCAATTTAATATAGAATGTTTTTTTTTCAAGATGATATTCATATCCAATTAATTGTAAAACATAAGTTTAGAGAATGAATGGTTTTTTTTCTTCTTGCTTGCCAACTCATGACTTTTTTGTGTGCATAGGTCTGTGAAATCACGGGAAAGCCAGCAGACATTGCTTCAGTTGCCCTTCATGAAAACAACTATGATGTGTCACAAGCAATACAGAATATCTTTGATGGGCAGTATGAAGTGGTTGATGTAAGTTCATTTCTTTGAGATGTATTGTATTTTCCTTCTAATTTTGTTTATTCCTTCTAAACTGTCTATGTTTTTTGTATGTTTATAGCGTCCTTTTATAGAAATTCATTATTGAAAATAGTGTTGCTGAAGTGTGTTTTATGGAATGTTTTTTAATTGGAGTAGTCATATGGGGCTCTAGCTAGGATACTTAAAAGAAATATGTTTTGTTTTTTGGAAAAGGGGGCTATAAGAAACAGGCAGGTCTTCTGGGAAGATCGCAAACAGGAAGTTGAAGGAAGAATAGATATTGAAATGAATAGGACTTATTGAAGGAAAAGGGAAACAGGAAGTTTAAAAGGAAAATTGGTGACATCCTTAAAAATGTTGAATTTGATGTGAAAGATTTTGTTTTTCATAGCTATTGCTTTCAAATGCTTTTTAAGATTATTTGATATATTTATACCCAGATATATTTGTGCTTTGAAACAGAAAACTTCAGAGGTTGCATATTCTAGAGGTTTTTCTGTCTGTATGTTTGGTTTATAGTTTTTCAATCCTCTTTCTCTTGTAATAAGAAATAATGAACAAATAAAATCACATTTTATGTTTCCACATTTCATTTTATGAAGAAACCACCCACAATTTGAGACGCTACTACTTCCTATGCTTTTTCAAAGAAAAATGCATTATATCTTTGCAAGTAGATTGCAACTAGAATCCTAACAAAAAGTCTCAAAATTTTTTATATATATATATTACCTTAATGTGAAGCTTTGATAATTAGCATCCCTATTTCACTAATATATGTTTTTTTTGTTTCATTCAAGATTTAAAATGAGTTGTCCAGTGTAAAATTTACCCAGGAAAATATTACAAAATTTCTTTCTTACAATTATTTTATTAGGTTTAAGACAAAGTCTGTAATAAATTTTATTTATTTTGTTGAGGGGCATCTTTTCCTAACAATTAAAACATGCCCTTTTTAATTTGGCAGACTGAATGGAAGACAAAATCAGCAAAGAAGAGGAAAGCAGTCATCCCTGGGGTTGAGAAGATTACAAATGACGAGGAAGTGAACGAGAACCATGTGGAAGAAGAAGACGAAGAAAAGACAATAACTAAGCCTGGAAAACCAGCTCGAAGTGGAAGAAGAGGAGGTATTGACATGGAATTTAATATGGCCCATAACCGTTTCTAGAAATGCTAGCATAAGAATGCCATGAAAAGCTTCCCTTTCTAGAAGAGAGAGCATTAGACTGTCATTTAAAGACAAACCCTTGCTAGAAACGTTAAAGGCATTGATTGAGTCATGATAAATGGAGAGAGTAGGTCTATCCAATCTAACCTAAATCCACTAACTCATGATTTTCGTGCCCTTGATGCTATTGGTTGACCTGGAGTTGGTCACATGAACTCGCCTCATACTGATTGACAAATCACTTTCCATCAATAGCAAGAAACTGCTTTGATCATGCCAATACCAAAATAGAACAGCTATTATCCACTACTTTTTTACTCTTTTTCCCATTTTCTAATGCCTTTATAATAAGAATTTCATAAAAAACAACCCTTTCAGTTTTTCAAAATTTTAACATGAAAATTTGCTAGAAAATTATCAAGTTGGATAAAATTTTGGCATTTTCAGAATTTTCAAAACACATTATCATCCCTGAAAGCAACAGAGCTATAAATATTTTTAATTGTCTGGTAATTGGATTAGCTTGTTAAAATAGTTTATATTTTTGTTGTTTTTAGCTTGTTAAAAGATAAGATAAGGAAATAGGAAATGTTATGTTGATATAAAGGGGTGGAAAATTCCAGTAAAAAAGTGACCCTCCGGTAGGAGACCAGCAGCTCTTTCAGTGGTCTCCCAGAACAAATTTCTGACGAGAGGGGTGGACATTCCCAGTAAAGATTTGGTCACTTGGTGGTTACCCTGTGTAATGATGAACTGTCTCCCACGTATAAAAGCCGGTTATCATGGGTAGGGGGAGACTAAATTGTCCACATTGAATACAGGAAATGTTTCTGTTTAGTAAGTCTCAACATTGCTATTTCCCTAAAATATATGACAGTGATACTTTCCTCCCATATGACCAAACTATCTAGTGTTCCAAGGGTTATTGAGATAATAGGAAAAAGGGAAGTAAAATCGTGAAATAATTAGGAGAAAATTCCTATTTTTGCAACTCATTTTTAACTTGATATAAAGAAATAATTTTACGACACCGATAACAGCTATAGCCTTTATTTTATTTACTAAAGATTGGTAATTCTTCCAATTTTGGATTGTGATAGGCCCTGCTTAAACTAGTCTTTGTCTTTCTCCAAAAAGGTCGTGCAAAGCGGTCAGAAGAAAAAGCAGAAGAGAAACCAGCCGAGTCGAATCATTTTAAAGAAAGAGATGGGAGACAAATTGATGGCAGCGACCGAGCCAAGTCATTTGAAAGGGGAAAGGGGAGGCCAAGGGGTAGAGGAAGAGGGGGTGCTCAAAGGGGAGGTGTGTATGCATATCTTTCATTTCTAAGTGTTTTAGGTGAGTCAGAAAACACACAAACCCCTCTAGCTAGCTAGAAAATTACAAATGCCAATTCTTGATTATGCCTTCCAAATCTCTAAACAAAGGTTTTTAATTGCATAAAAAGGTGTAAAAAAGAAGGAACTAGGAAAAACATTTAATATTAGTCTGTCAATGTTTTAGTATATTTAATGGCTTTTTTGCTTATTATGTGATGAAATAACTGCTCTTTTATAGAAAGCAGCAGACGAGGTGGATTTGGAGGCAGAGGTTCATTTGGTCCTGGCCGAGGGTATGTGGAATTTTATCAAAAATGGAGGTCTCATACTTGTTCGAGGCAGTTTTTTTTCTGAACAGTCGGAAGCCTTACAAAGTTTTATCTCATTTCTCAATCTTCTCTTTGCATGCATTCCCCCCTCTTTCTACCCACCCTGTCCCAATTGTAATTTTTCTCTTGCATGATTTTATAAACATTGGTATATGGCTTTGAAAAAAGCAAACATTTAGTAAACTAAAGCTTTTCGTCTGACACTCTTCAGAGTTTAAAACGTCAGAACATAGATCGAAAACTCTACGCTAAGAAATATATATACCCAGTTGTGGATCGAAATAGGCCAATCAGAAACACGAGCACATGACTGTAAAGGTTGACCAATCAGTGTCGCTTGCCTATTAGAATGTTACCAGTGGAGTCCTAAGGTGAAAACGAACTCCTTTTGTCTACACAGTAGCGGTTTTTTCGTGCTTATGTAGATAGATTCTAAAACTGCTAGGTGGAACGACGATCGGGCTTTACCAATAATCCGAAACATGTCGCCATTATAGTTTTTTGCACAATCTGGGTTTTCTAGCAAAAACATTGATATCCGTACATAAATAATACTATCACTGCTTCGGATAGGTTGTCAGTTGAATTAGTTAGTAACTTCAGTTAAAATGCGGAAAGAACGTGCACAGAACGGATAAACCAGTCATTTGGCCAAGTATCCAACTAGAAAACTGTTTTCCGTGACCTTAGGCCTTGCTTTGTTAGAGTTGATTGCAAGATTGATAAAAACCTTCATGATCTATGTTAGAATGTGGAGAATGCAAGATATAAAGAGACGACAAGATCTAACTTAATGACTCCTCTTTATCAAAACATAACGAAAAAATCCTATTTACACGAGTAACTCCGAACTACCACAACCCAAGCTAATTAACATAAAAATGATCGAATGAAAAAATCTCGCGTAGGAAGCAGTCTGGGTATAGCCCATCCAACAATCTATATACATACATCAGCATAGCAAACACCACGAATTTGAGTACACGGCGCTATGAAAGAATTGGTAACCACAAAAACATCTCGTGACACTTTATTGTTTTGCAATTGATCTCAACTTGATGTGTGTGTTTGTGTATGTATATAAATTATCAAGATTTTCATCAATCTTGCAAACGATGTATAATAGATAAAAATATTATGGACTTTCCTTCGAGTTTGAAGTTAAGCTCTCAGTTATTAATTTTTTCTTATTAATATTCTGTGACAACTGACAAGGCACAATCTGGTTTATTGTTTTCGTAAGAAGAACTCTACAGTGCAATTGGGAAACCTTTATTTTGTCGGATTAATTTTTGCCTCATGTATAGAAAGTCGAAAGTATAAAAAATGATGACAAATCAATTTGAATTCACACCTGGTGCCTACTGCCCAAAATACATCGAAAATTCCATACTGTCAGATAATGCAGAAGTTTTTACAAGCACAAACATATTCAGGCTTCTCACGACTGCTTTCAATTCTTTCTACCCCTCTCTAATCCTAGTTTCAAAAGCATCATAACAGAAACAATATAGAAATATAGAGTAAGTTTGCTAATTCTTTGCAATATTTTCTGGCATTGAAGTAACTTAAAGAAGTTCAAACCAACACACTCAATAATAATTTCCTTATGTTTTCCTTCAAGAGCCCCGAGAGGACGTGCCAGAGGCTTTGGACGTAGGCCAAGACAAGATCGAGAATGGAAAGGAGCGACATCGAATGAAGTTACCAACGAGAATGCTGTGGATAACCTAAATGGTATTGTAAGCGTTTATCTATTGAGTTCATCTATAGGTTTTAGTCAATTTTGCTATTTTGGTTTTGTAATACTGAAGACAAATGAATGTGAAATTATTCCTTTGAATAATCCTTTTCGTCAAATTATCTTTGGATAATTTAGATGTTTAGTCAGTTGGACTTTGGTCGATTACATACTTGTTTTGCGATAGCAATAAGTCAACGAAGAAATTACAAAATTGAATGACGTAGAATTTCACAATATATTTCTTCTTCCTTTATCGTCAACAAGTTTGGAAGGTTAGGGCCTCGTCACCAAAGAGAGATGAATTCTTGTCCAGGCACAAATATTATTGAATAACGATTACATTCTATCTGGTATTGGTTAATTGTCTATACAGGCCAACTGGCACCCTGCTGGAATGCTATGCTCTGGGATAAAGGGTCAATATCACGTACTCCGAAGGGCAAATCACTTGATGAAAATCTCGTACACCTTTGATTGAAATCCAATTGTTTTATCTTAAAAGGAAATCCCTGGAAATTCTTTTGTTTTTGGGAAAATCTCGTACGTTATTTGCAATAGTGAACTGCCCTCGGTGTAATCTCTGCTTGTGAGAACGCAACTGTAAACCTGTCGAATCTCTTGATTAGAGGGGGCATAATTGGTGGATACTTATAACCTTGCCAAGCAATGCCAGATACAGAAGGCTCTTTATATACACATTGGATGTTGCTGGGAAAGTTATCATTGTAAGCAGGCATTGACTGTAAATGGTGCTTAGATGAGTTTTATCGACCTGGGTGCAGTACAAATGCATCTGTAACCAACTGAGTGGCCTTAAAGGCAATCGACAGATTCTGAAGGGCTTAAGCAATCTTTTAATAAAAAATTGACCGATCAGTGAGTGTGATTTGACTCACACGCTCATTGATTGGCTATATTGATTGACACTTGGCTTAAGCCACTTGTATGTCAATCGGTTGCCTTTGACCCTGGTGACTGACATTGTCTCTACTTAAACTTTATTGCCTGCTTTTTTCATCTTTAGAAAAGGAATCCTGGGATTTGGATGATAACAACGGTTTGGAAAGAGAGAATATCGGTTGGTTTATGCTTCAAAAGTTATTTATCATTCAGACGAATAAACGGATACAATGAATGTTTGCCAGTATCTTGTTGACAACCGATCCTTTATTACCTAAAACACTACGAACAAACTACTAAACGACCTAACAAGGACGGAACCCAGGAGGAGCAATATAACATGACTGCCCCCTTGGATATGATATGTATCTAAATATAACTAATAAAACATTTACCACACTTCATATGCATATACTACATTGTAATAATGCATACACAGTAAAATACAAGATATACATATACGGTAAATACTTAAGCCCGCGTCACTTTGGACGCCATGGGGAAATACGTTATAACGGTCAAGGTTTATACTCAATAAATAGTTGATTATATTGTATTGTAATATTATATTGTAATATATAATGTATTGTAAATATCTTGATACTACTGAAGGTTTAAGGAAGTAAACTCCAAGATAGCTTTGCTGTTCTTTAAGTCATAATATATGTTTGATGTCAACTTTTTCATCGACAAATTGATTATTCTCATCAAAACAGAGAAAAGTACTGCAAAGGCGAACTGATCGTGTATACATCATTCGTACATGCAAGGATCGGCCTAATTTTTGTTTATTTCTTAGGATTTTTCTCCGATGAACACGTTCAATTACCACTGTCAAGTTCACATCCCAGCCTTTTTCCAATTCGCGCTTTTCCAGGGTGTTTTATTCGATCAAGTGTTCCCTTCGTTATGATCACCCTGTCACAGTTATTTTGACAACCTTTTCTTCTTCTGCATTCCGCAAGGTCTAACAACAGCAAAATCCTTTTCCGCACTACATGCTTATTATCCGTATTGCAATGAGAAGAATCAGTCAGTTCAATAACAAACGTTCATTTTTATCGCAGAATGGGGACTAGCAGCAGAAGCTGCTGACGCAGAGTGGTCACATGATGCCGAGCAAGATGGCTTGGAAGGAGGAACACGTGACAATGATAGGGTAGCAACGGTAGGGTACCCTTGTTTCACATTTTTCAAACCTTTCCAAATAAGTTCAAGAGGCGTCTTTTCTTTGGCCAATAATCCATCATTAACTGGCTAGATCTTGATCGCTTGACAATGCCAGTCTTTGACATATTGGCTTCTTTGAAGGCAACCGACAGATACGAAAGTCCTTTAAGCCAAATGGCCATCAACAATTGGCCAATCAGTGAGCGCGGTACGGCTCACGCGGTTTTGATTGGCTAGTTTTGATTGGCAAAAAGCTTAAGCGACATGACACTTTAAAAAAATTGTTGTTGTATCTGTCGATTGTCTTTAAAAACAACAGGTTTCATTTAGGGTCTTGGTTTACTGGTAAACGAGAGTTTCATTAGCGCCTCTAATTTCAAGCCGGATCCAGGATCATTCAGGTTGATGCTTGCTTCTAAGGGCGATTCGAAAATATCAATTTAACTGCGAATTTTAAAGTTTTTAATTTCTCTCAACGAACATTGTTTCCGTATTGCATTTATGTTTCAGTTAGTGAGAACAGTTTGGCACATTTAAAGTATGGGATTGATAAATTTCAACCCAAAAATATTCAGATCAAATTGCTTCGAAGTCAAAAATAATACATATGTTTTTAAACACCCATATTTGTCTTGTACTGTACATGCTACTAACAAGCTTTCAAAGATAGTTTCTAGCACACTGAGAAGCTATGCTTATCGAGCAGTGTCCTGTCTCTCGATATGACGTGCCTTGTTATGCCAACGAAATACAGACAGCTGGCGAATCTCTTCACTCTAAAGTAGAAGTTTGATGATGTCAGTTATTCGAACCACAGACCCTTGGATCGATAGTCCCTAATCACCGAGCCTTCTTCCTACATAAGCGTTATCACCTAAAGCATTATTAGGATTGCAATGTTGATATTCCATTTCGCAGGTATCTGAAGACAACACGGCTAGCCTGTTTGCAATGTCAATGTTGCCGTCTACATCCAAAGAAGACACTTGGTCGCACACCAATGGGCCTGAGTCTAGCTGGAGACGGCCATCGCCTGAACGCCAGCAGGAAGAATCGCTTTATCGCCCTGAACAGTAAGATACCTCGTTGTATTTGGGGAGTTATCACCCTTTCTTTGTGGTCATTAAGTTTAATTGATGAAGGCTTAAGATGTCATTTGAGGCTGGTACATGGATGGTTTTTCTCTTGAATAGCAGACATATTTATCATCCTTCTCTAAGCTACAACTTTTTTCCAAACAGTTTTTCAGGATTTTTAATGAGTTTCAAACAGGCAGATTGTGAATTTTTAAATGCCTGATATTTCGAGCTTTTTCTAATTCCAACAGAAAATTTTCTCTTTCCAGTTACCAAAATTTGACGATTTAATCTTTTGATTGATCGAAGAAACTGTTTTTTATATATATTTATACACTTTTTCCATAAGAATACAGTTTATAAAATTATCAAGGCTCGATGTGCCCAAATTATAAGAACAACGTAAGAAAGTACCAAGCCTCAGATGAGAAATTAGAAGAAAAAACAACAAAGCAAGTGTTTTTGAAAACGTTCTTTGATGTCAGCAAAACAGAGTAGATTTTGTCAGCTTATCAACCGTGCTACTAAAAATTTCATGCAATACTGGTATACAAATTTGATATTGAAATAAGAACAAAATCAAGAACACTCCAGCCTCGAATCATCTGAAAGATAAGAACATCATGCCTCGGCAAAGTTATCTTGTTATTACGAAAAGAGAACGTTGAAAACGGACGTAAAAAAGGACCGTGTATTTCAGCCTTAAGTTGTTGAATGTATTAAGATCAACATGGTTTTGATTTCCAGCGTTGACACAGCGGTAATCAAGTCGCAACGAGCCCAGCCATCGTCCAAGCCAGATTCTTATTCAGCGAATGAGCACTCTAGGCCAATATACACCTCATCGCACCATAACAGTCGTTTCCCGTCGACGCACCAAAGCACGAGTTTGACGTCATCGTTTCTAGGTCGCAACTACAACCTTGAAAGCTTAGCGAAGGCCTCAATGCAAAATAATGGCGAGACAGTTGAAGGGAGTATGCCTGCCCCAATGATCAGCGGTATCCATGATAGCCACACGCTTGAACAAGAGCAGATACAGCCTCCAAAGGCCCAGAGACAGGCGAAACAAAAACGGACCACAAAACAGCAGGTTATTCGCCTTTTCTGAAGTAAAATCTCAAACCTGTATGTTATTGGCGCCGAAAATAAAATTAATTTCATCCCAAGCCGTATCAGGGAGGGCGCAACCGTGGCCTGATGGGTGCTTAGCCCCCCTCCCTTATAATTTCCATGATATACTTAAAACCATACAAAAGTCAGCTTTCTTTTGGTTTTTAACATGCAATGCCTGCAAAAAGTCTTGGAAACTAACGCCTGTGTTTCATCACCCGTCCCCCTCTCCCCTTTGAGAAATTTTGGTTTACTACCTAAACGACGGAAAAAGCTAGGAAGCATGCTCTTTCTGTGGCTTGTGTGATATTTGTCTAAGCTTTAAACGTTGGTCTAGGGGGGGGGGGGAGGGGGTGGAAGTAGAAGTATTCGGGGGAAAATAGAAAAGTATAAATGATAACGTTTTAGCCCCTTCAATCCGTAATATGTTCCGGGGGTCCTTGGGCTGTATTGATAAAATTTGCACGTTTACTACAACTGCGCTCAAGCTTGGTGTTTTCAAATGTAATTTCTTCTTACATTCAGTACATTTTGCGCCAGAGTTAGAGCTCTGTTTCGACTGTAGAATTCTACCACTTCTACCACTAAGCTTTCTCATCAACATGTCTTTTCCAGCCAATAACTTTCTGTTTCTCATACGTAATTTCGCTTCTGAACGTTTCAGAATATCCTTGATTTTTTAGATCCCTGCCCAACCAGTAGAAATGCCAAAGTCATTCATGGAGGAGATCGAGCAACAGGTACAATCTTCTGCACAGTTTCTCTTAAAAATTTGTCATCCAAATAAACTCTAGGACCATCATGAAGGACTGACGGACATCGACAAAAAACCCTTATCATTTATCACGACCTTTATAAAACAGGTTAAAATGAATTGCCTGAGCTTGGAGATATCCATTTTAAACTCAGACCATTCTCTTTAAGATATTGAATTTGTTAACTACAAGAAAAGGAAACCATATCCTTTTAATCGAATACTTATTAGAACAGAGTAGCAATTTGTTTAGTTACTAAATATATGGAAATACCTACTTAGTTATTTAAAAAAACCTTTCTATCGTGTTAAGTGTTAAGCCCAGTAGAGACAACGTCCATGCATAAAGAGTATAATTATGACGTCAAAAGGAGAGCTTTCTCCGATATAACTTGTCATGTATAACTATTTGCCTTTTTTAATAAAGACACATCAGATGATTATGGTTGTTGCTATTCGACTACACATCTAAACTTATTCGGGCTCTTGCCTTTTAAGATTCGTCCATAAGCATTTGATATGTTTTTTAAGTGATTTTTTGTTTCAGCTTTCTATTTTTATTTTCTTGATTTAGCTTGGAGGTCTTGAGTTTGGCAGTGGGCCTTCAGTGAGTCCCAAATTTGGATCTGTAAGTTATTTTATATTTTATGACTTATTTTATCATATAATGGGAGACTAGCTGTTGCTCTTCTCTTTAATACTTTTTGTACCTACAATCAATATTGTAATTCCTTTCTTAAGTGTGTCCCCAATCACTGTTTTGCGAACATTGAAAATAATGTCTCTATCTGAAAACTATCCAACCCGTAGATAATGGCACTTTTTTCAACAGCTACAAAACCAGGGTTGCCAACTTGGCTCTTTTTAAGCCAAATATGTCAATTTTGGCTTTTTTAAATGCTGTTTGGATTTGGAAAAATAGTTTGGCATTTTGGCTTAATTTTGGCTTTTTTTTATGTCCAAGAAAACAATTTATATTCTCAATTTTTCCTATTTCCATAACTTGGAGAAACGGCTTTCAAGAGGTAGGAAACCTGCACCCCTCCACCAGAAATATTTTTAATAGCAACAAGACATCATTTAAAAAGCGTCGTTCAATCAACTTTCTTTGTAACAATAATATTTTTAAAACAATACAATGCAGTCTGCGCCCTGGCTAAATTTTTTTTGATTGAATTCACACGATACGGCCCTCGAGGCAATCCACCAAATTAAATGAATTTGGCTTCTTAGATATTTAATTGGCTTTTTTGGCTTTTTATTGGCTTTTTCGGAGCAGAACAAATTTGGCAAAGAATCATGATTCGTCTTGTTTACGTTTTTCACACTTTGTTTTTTAAATGATAGGCAACTGTAAGTTAAGACTGATTATTTCTCCTAAAAAGTGATCTGATTATTGTTCAATTATACATTTAAGCAAAAGTTTGAACCTTAATCACCAAATGTTCACCATCTTTGTTTAAAGAACCTTTTCCATTTGTTACTAAAGTGATTATTGTTTCCTTTTTAATCAGCTAACATCAACTACCGTAGAACCTGTTAAAGAAACGACACTTGCAAACACGTAGAAACTCTTTTTAGTGCCTGCAAAAAGTACTTGGAATACCCAACAATTTGCGCCGTATTTTCCTGTTTTTCATTTGTTTTTCCGATAACCTCTATTTCTGCCCCTGCCCCCAAGAAATATGGATGATTTAGACAACCATCATACAAGTCAGAGGGAAAAGCTTACTCCACGATTTCCTACGTCGTTTTGTGGTAAACCCACATTGTTCAAAGATGGAAAGGGGTGGCTCAATTTGCCCTTGAAAACTGACATTAGTGTATCAAGACTTTTTGCAAGCCATTGTATGCTTGAAATCTCTTTTCGTTTCAGGAGTCAAATGCCCCATCGTTTGGGACTTCTTCCACAATTGTATCGACAGTATTCCAGCAAAGGTTTGTTACATGTTAATTGTTGTTTTTTAAATACATACCAAATTTCAAATCGTTGGGAAAACATTGAAACATTTCTCAAGCTTTACTTTGCATCAACAAAATTTTCTATGTTTCGAAAATATTTTTTAAAAATATTTAAGGAATGATACACATCTTCCTAGCACCCGTTTTTGTGACGTACATCTTGTTTTTCATTCTTCAATATTGTGTAAAATCGTCATCCATTATCCCTCTCTAGTGCCCCTGTGAGCATTACAAGCACCATTCAACAAGAGGCTGTACGTCACAGCGTTGCTGTTCCGGAGTCAGCAAGAAGCCTACCGGGCGTGTCCACGATCCAGACATCGATATCGACGAAAAGTGACCGGCCTAAAACACCACCCGGACTCAAGTCACTGCAGGATCACTCGTCACCAGGGAGACATTTCGCATCTCAGTCGCCGCGAGATCTCAACAGAATGGTCCAGGTGAGTTTTAGGATAATTTTAATGGATCAGTTAAAGCAAGAAACAGAAATTGACTCGTTGAGCTCGAGTTTTTTATAGCATTCATATCATCTTATTTATACTTGAACTTTAGGACGATACGGTGTATGGTTGTTTGTCAACACAGAGCATATTGAAAGCCCTGCTAATTTGCTCAAACAGAGACCATGTTAAGGCTATTCCCTGCACTCTAATAATAGCCCATATCAGTAACCTATCTACTAGTGCAGCCACTAGTCAACATCGTTACTTAAAAATCTTCCTTTCCCAAACTCTGCTGCACTATGTTGTCTTTATGATTTTTTTTATCTGAATGAAATGTCTAAAATCAGAAGGCACCTTTTTTGTATCAAAACTTTCTTTAAAGATCGGTAATTCAGTCAGTTTTGTTTCATTTTCTATTCAAGCAAGGTCCCTCTTCTTGTTATATACCTAAAAGGTTATCAGGGTTTTAATTGCGATTAATTTCTGAATGTAGGGAACCACTAATGGATTGTTTGAATTTTCATAAGGTTCGAAAGTATATGATAAGCTAAATGTAATTAAATGGCAATCGCAATCTAGTTGCCTCTGCTTAAGATTCTCATCTCAATCTTTACATGATCATATTGCCAAAGAAAGATATTTTCCCAGTCATACAGGTAATGTTCTATGAACCACTTTTGGAAATTACTCGAAAAATATATTTTGAAGTACAAGCTTTGTGATTCCGTATTTTACTGAACGATTCTGACTTAAAGTGATATATATTTTCTGCCTTCTTTCAAAATAGATGACAGATACAATTGGTTTCTCTGCAAATTCACGGCCTACGGTGCCAACTCTTCCTGTTTCAACATCGCTAAGTGAAGATGATACGATGGAATCATCACTAAGCAATTCGTTCCCCGGAGCTAGAGGTGCAATGAATCATGGGATTGAATCGGATCAGGATACCAGCGCCACTAAGATGGGAAGTGACCAGCGGTCGATTTCAAGTCAAGGGATTATGGGCCTCGGGGTGTCGACGATCAACAGCCATCTTCAGCAAAAGGTAAAGCTTTAGTATAGTGTTATGGAATGCCTGCATTTAAACTTGGCATTTGTTTTAGAAAGAACCAAGCAGTATATGCCCTTATCGCTTTTTATCTATCGAAGCTTGTCCAGTATATATGTTTGCTTCAAAATGTTGCTGTAGCCTTTTTCTCAGTGTTTTGAAATTGGCTCAAACCCTATCAGCCACTTAATTAAACTAAAAGACAAAAGAGATTTGAGGTTTTTTTAGACTTTAGCTGACCGTTAAGGAAAAGAGAATTGTACAGTGGCGGAAACCTGGGGGCGAGGGGGTGGTTGCCCCCAATACTTTGGAGGACAATGGTATTTTGTTCTAAAACAATTGGAAAATGTGACGCCATTTTATCAAAACAATAGGATTGCCCCCCCCCCATATTTGACCAAGTTTGCGCCCCTGGAAAAGTGGTTCAGTATTTAGGAGATTTTGTTAGGTGATGTCTGAACGTGAGGTTTAGAAGAAATTTATTGTCGACATATGAAAAGTCGTACCGCTTACACAATGCTGTATTCGCAGTTTTTTCAAGATGGCAAATTTTACCCGTCTTTCGCTCAGCCACACCGAAGGTATCCTTGAAAAAATCTAATGGTTGAACCTTTATCGGGGCAAGTTAAGGTAGTAAGGAGAAGCTTGCTTAATTCAGTAAAAGGGTAAGTCTTTCTTCCTTCCCTCCTTCTTATCCTTATATGCTACAGATTTGAGAGTCTGTTGTCTTTGCAGCCTGGCAGTGCATTCTCGAGTGTTGCTGATGCATTCGTTGCCCCCAATACATCGAACAAAACAGCCACAAGCTTGCAGACGCCATCAAGCACAGCCTTCACGAAGCAGAATATCGTCCCTGGAGTCCTGGGTTCGAATTCACACGTCACTTACACATCCAGTGCACTAGCATCACAAGTGCTCAACTCCCAGCTGGCAACTAGTACAGCTACGACTCAAACTGGAGCCAGGACCCAAGCCAGTACGAGTAAGTCGTTTGCGGGTTTAAAGCCAACATATTTGGGATATTCCTACCTGGTTGTACCTCTCTTTTACCCAAGATCTTCCATACGGCAATATTATCTTATCGTTTAATAGTTTCTAAGAAACTGCGGCTTAGCGAAACAGGTAGGTGATTTGAAGATAAAGAACTCTGATCTAATCTCAAATCTTGGAACATTGTTGGAGGCTCCATGTAGCAGTAAGCTGGGTAATTTCGGGGGGGGGGGACATCTTTAAGAACCATGATAGAATCCTTTGCACTAAGTAATGACATTTTTGACATTTTCCTCCGGAACCCTTTAAATACAGAAAAGGAAGTTGCAAATTTTTAGGCCCTTAGCAATAAGTTCTTGATTGAAGAAATTTTTTCAAGAGACAATTTGAAAAATTTTCACCTTTTTTATTTGAAATTAGATTATAAGGAAAGGGGCCTTTGAGGAAATATTTTCGAGATCAAACTGCAAGTATTTAGTAGTCGAAAAGCCTATAACTCCTTCTCTTTGGATATTTGTGATTTGCAGATGTTTTGCTCATTTTATGATATCAATATCGCTAAGTTTGTTACAAGCTTCTCGTGAAGCATCGACAAAAACACGAGCTTTTTTCGATACTGACGTATTGGAATTTGCCAATCCTTTGCCAAACAGATTGAGATAATATCAGTTGTAAATGCTGTGCCTTAATCTGCGATTATCATGACCTTGGGTTTTCAAATGAATGTCTTCAGTGGAGTGCTCTGTTTGGGTTTGGCTGCAAAATGATTTTGTATTGTTTAATCTTAGGCAAAGCCTCTGCATCTGGACATCATGGCATGTGGCCTATGAATATTTTACCTGGAATGATGCCATCGCCTTACACGGTGAGTTTGCTACAGCAGGAGTCTCTTAACAGAATTTATAGGAGTGAATGGTGGCAGAGGTGGAGGAAGGAAGGGATTGTGCAACGGTTGGGTAGAGGAAGGGTTGGCTAGAGGGAGAGATGAAGAAAGGATGGATAGAGTAAGGGATTGATAAAGGAAGGGAGAGATACAAGAAGAGATGGATAGAGGGAGGGGGTGGGTTAGATGAAAGAAGGGGTAGAGAAGGAGTGGCGTCGAAGAAAGAGGGAAATAGGAAGGGAGGGACGGAGAAAGTGTGGGATTGAGGAATCAAGGGTTAAAGGGAGGGAGGGATAGAGAAAGGGTAAGATTGAGGAAGGGATGGATAGAGGAAGAGAATGGGTTCAAGGGAGGGTGGGATGGAGAATGGGTAAGAGTAGAGGAAAAAGGGAAAGAAGGAAGGAGGAACGGAGAAAGTGTGGGATTGACGAATGAAGGTTTAGAGGAAGGGTGGGATAAAGAAGGGGTATGGTGGAGGAGGGAGAAAATGGGCTTTGGAGCAAAAGAGACTCAAGTTAAAGTTTGCTGTTAGGTACTTAACTGTCTGAAAAACTCAAATAGAATTCGTAATTTCTTGGTCAACATTATACAACTTATATGCGATTTTTATCTCGAAGCTGAGAGACATAATGCTGTTATCTTAACCATTTAAGGCCACCTACCAATTAATGTAATTACATAAACACAAGCAGCCTTCCAAACCACTCACTATTTTGAGAGTAAGTCTTCTGTTACGTGTATAAAAAAATAAAGCTTTTAATTATACACGAAAGATAACTAGAGCGAATGGTTTAACAGTGTTTGTTAATTTTTATCGTTTGTTTTTAGACCTATTCATATGTTGATATGCCTGTTATGCCAAGAATGCCCATGGTAAGTCGATATTAACCTTTTTAAAGCCAGGATTTCCAATGCTACTAAGACATTGTTTATCTAACTCGCAAGATCAGTATAACCCTCGGTCTGACCCTTTGACAAGATTGGCTTCACCTTTTTCTGTAAAGTCGTCTAATCGAATAAAGTTGTTTTTGTGTCATTTTTTATCTTAATTTAATTAAAGAAGAAATGCGTGTCTGTTAATTAAGAGTTAAGCTGAATCGCAGTGACACCATATCCTTTAACTTTTGTGAAGTAAACAGAAAACCAGATTCTGACAGAATTCATTTAGGAAACAAGCCCTTAATTACTGTTCTGCTATAGAATGTTTTCTGGTGGTATATTTAAGGCAGCCTTTGCACTAGCCTGGATTAAAACAAAAAAGGGTTAAAATGCATCCGTTTTTAAAGCGAGAATAAAAACGTCAGTTTGCCTTAAGCTCGTTCTAATCCGTTTTTGATCGTTTCCATTAAGCTGGGTTAAAATGTACCCAGGCATTAAACATGTATCCTTAGCCTCAGTTAAATCAGATTTAGATTATTATAAGCAGAATCCAAAGCACGCAGAGCTGCCAGAGGAATCAGTATTTCACTAGCAGTCCTTGAATTTATTACATTACGCTGTTGTTGTAAGTGGATCAAAAGTTATCCGGGTTTGGCGTTCCCACTAGCCAACAGGTGGGTTGAAAGATACCCGCGTTACAAATGATCCACTCGGAGACCCGTTTTTAAACAAATCCGTTTTTTCAAGTGGGTTATTGGGAACGCAACGCAAAAACGGATAACTTTCAACCCGTTTTTGTTTTAAAATACGTTAGTGAAAAGGCTGCCTAAGAGTGCCTGGCAAGTCTAACAAAGGATTGAAATCGTCTGTTCGAATTTGATTGGCACGTCTGCTATTCCCATGAAGCTTTCTTTCTCTTTTTATGCATACATATTTTGTTCTTTGGTTTATTTTCATTGGAAAATCAGTATTTGTAGACCTAATGGTGAACTCAGGTATAGAATATCGTATGATGCCCGGAAATAAAGACTAGAAAAATCTGATGTCAATATTAACTAATTTTGCCGATAATAATTGGAGGTAAACTCTATTTTGATGGTTCGATGAATGTTGGTGTCATGAGACTGCATTAGGTGATGGCTTTTTAAAATTTTCTGTGCACAAAGACATTTCAAAGCTATCCAAAGACCGTATACCCTGAGTATCAGAACCTCAAAAAACCAACGACTGAACTTGTTTTAAATTTTGTTTCTTAGACTAAATTATAGAGATTCTGCTTGCTATGGGTAGTGTAGCCATCTTTTAATAACTGCCAAATTTTTCCTGCAGCCTTCCTTCTATGATATGGGATACCCAGGAGCCACAAGGGAGAGTCTAGGCTCGAGTTTTCAAGGTAAGTCCAATTTCCTTGCCTTCATTTGAATAAAACCAACTCGCTAGCTATGTATCACAACCCCGAGTTCCGTCCTCATTGCATCGTCCGTCATAAAATCACTGCTCTATCGCTGCTTTTAGTAAAAGATTTTAAGAATACCTCTCAAATTTCAATTGTTTTTCAAGTATGCTATAATCTTAGCATATTTATTCTTGCCAAGTAAAGTATAATTCATCTTTTCCAAAAAGCAGTCAACAAAGGGTGACTTGATGACTTGAAGGTCAGTTTTATTGGTTTTAAGAGAAATACGAGCTCATCATAACGAGCTTATCCCATCCACACCCTAGAATTTACCGCTGCTCGTATCGGGTTTCCCTAACCATGGCCTTTGGAAGCTTTACAGCTTACATCAAAGCCATGTTTAGGGAGGAAATGAATAGAATAGTCTCCAGGCTCACCGAATCACGCTTGAGTTACATGCTAATGGATCACCGACTATTGGTTTACAAGGGTACTTAAGACAATCTTCCTGGCGGTAAACCAAAAAAATGTTTTTAGTAACAGATCTTAATACCCATAGATGTAGTAAAGGTGCATCGTTTATTTAAGTATTTAAGGCAACAAAGCTCTTCCTACGTATCATCTTGAAGAGAAGGAAGTTTTTGGGGCATTTCTTACTATGAATGTAACGCTACATTGAATTGGCAGTATTAGGGAATGGCTGTTGAGATACCCAAGGGGATTAGAATGCCATGACGTGTCTGGTATTTCCTTTGAAGCTGTTAGACAAATCGACCCAGGGTTACTGCCTTCAAAAACAAGATTTTTTGTTATGTCTTCATTACATTAGAAATCGGAGTAAACTTCAGTGAAGGTATAGGAGACAGAAACGAAAGCTTATCTTGCTCTAACGACCATATTCATCATCACCACATGTAGTAGTCTTCATGTAAAAATACATGAATAATAGTACTTCATGTTATACCATCACAGCTGGCACGTATTTCAATTAATATGACACTAGTTTTAGCAATATCTAGCGCATATTTAGTCATTCATTCGGTTGCTTGACTTGGTCATTGCCTCATACCTTAATGTACTTACCTTTTGGTATCTTAGTGACTCATCGGATAATTTTGCATATTTGGGTAGAATGGAGTTTCAACTACTGGGCAATATGCAATACTTTAGAGTGTTGGTGGGTTAATAGAATTAAACACAATCAGATATGGATAAGCTCTTTTACATTTCTTCTGTTACTTTCTTTATGTTGGCTCTGTTTGGCACTTTACACTGATCAGTCAAGTTGTGCTTGGCTAGTCTCACAGACATGGCTAAACATTGCTAGTGCGAAAACAAGCTATTACTTTCTCCAAGAAGTTAAACAATTCAATGCTGGTCACAATGTATGGATATAAGTGTCCTGACACGTGTGTAGTAGCATGCATGTGTGTTGAAGCAGCTAACCTCTTGACAATTCAGAGTTGGGGCGTATTAAACAGATATTTCAATGTTAAAGTGGGTGGAGGGGGCTCATGCCTTTCCGGAGCTGTGGCCTCGTCGTTTTTTTTAACTTACATACAGTTTCAAATATTAAATCCCTTTGTTCTAACTTCAGAAAATCTGATCTATTTGGATATTTAGATTATCATCTCGCCTACGTGTATATGATTAAGTCTAGACTAAAAATTTCCTTGCTTTGGAATTTTTCTTCTCAAATAACCAGGATTATATTATCTGGTCACTAATATTTCCCAATCTTATCCCTAATTTATCATCGAAGATTATATAATTCTAAGTGTTCAGCAGCTGGCCCTAAGAATATACAATTTGTATGAACCGGAGCTGGTTGCCACATTTGAAAGTTGAGTGTTAATTCACACTGCTTTTGATTTGTGAAATATCACGAGAAACCCCAGTCTTCTCTCTCAACTTTGACTTATTGTGGTAAAAGAGATTAATGGTGATAAAAACCTTTTGATATTCCTGGAATCTCTGGTCTATCGGGTCATAAATAAAGATAGACTGTCCGTGTCAACATGTTCGAAAAGGTGTGTAAAGAGCAACCTGCCCTTTATGGAAAGTGAGTGTAAGAAGCACCTTTAAACACCACAAGTCAACTCCTTAGGCGAAATTCTTTCAGTTACTACAGTTTGCCTCAAGCCTTCAGCATAGTATTTGGGGGAAAAGTCTACATTCTGATTGAAGAGATAATCTGAGTGATTCAAAGAGCCTCAATGAGATTTCTGCATTAGTTTAAAAATTTTATAGGCCTTGTGTATGCAGTGTTAAGTGAAGTATTTGGGAAAGAATGTTTAGCTTTAGGGTTTCGAAATTTATGCTCCCTCGCTGAACTTAGAAATTTTACCAAATATTGTGTTTGCGTTTTTGTGTATATGTCAGGACGGTTCTAAGTTGCAACTCCGACTGTGACCACCAGGCAAAAGTGTAATTATATACAGAAAGGCTTAATGCTGGCCTTCGTACTTCGTCGTTTTCTTCTTTGACAAAACTGTGTCCATACGATTCTTGCATGATCATTTTCCATTTAACCTCCCAATAAAGAGTAAGCGACAAGTCCCCTCATCAACTTGTTCTTCTGCTTTCAGCTGGAGATTCGAAATTTGGTCGAGATGCGTCGTCTCCGGTCGCATCGACAATCAACACAGGCATGTCATAATTTCCATTGATATTCTGAACTTTCGTTGCTACAAATTCTTTTTTTACATTTAAGGTTTTAATGTGTTAGATCATTTACAGGCTGGATGAAGAACATAGTAAACCAAACATTTTTTCGTTCCTAAAAACAAACGATTTGTGTTGTTTCCAATACTTCAAGTGAATTTTCATAGACTTCTTTAATCGCCAAAGTAACTTCATTCGGCTAACGACCAATTAGGTATCAAAGTATATCACACTCCTTTTATGATCACTCAAATCCCACCCCTGCAACCAAATACTCAGCTTTCTTATGCAAGCTCTGGTGTGTACTAGTCTTCATACTTCCTTTGGTTAATTTTCGATGGCATTCGTTTCTAGGCAACATTCATGCTGCTCATGCACACCAACAAGCGGCATTTCTAGGGGCGGCTGCAGCCCCCACTCCATATGGATATGCCTACTACCCTCCGAATGTCATCCCTGCGATGTTCACAGCTCCTCCTACACAGGTAAGAGATTAATACTCAAACTTCTTTTACGAAGATCACAGATCGTATTGAACTTGAGAGCATGCGAAAATCAGCTTGCCGCGCATTGAGATTCCAGCTTCAAATGCAAATTCAACCCTTATACAGAAGTTCCCTGTTAAGTAGAAATTGAAACTTTGCCAAACCTTAAGTCCTTGTTAAATCTTTGTTAAATCGTAATGTCACGCATATGATTTGATGCCTGTTATAAAACTTCAGAAGTCACATTGTATTCCAAGTCTTTTAATTGGTGGCAAGCAGTTAATGTACCTCCTCTGCTAGTAGCGACTAATGAGATCTTACAGCTTCTCAAATGATGTGAAGAAATACATAAAAAGGCATCAATTGCAGCAAAGCATCCAATTATAGTTTCCCTCCACAAAATCCGTGATTTCTTGCCTTGGTATCTTTTCAAAAACAAATAGGTTATCATGAACTTTCCGCTTTAGCAGCTGTTAAATTCTGAGACAATTCGACTGTGTGTTTGATTTTATGCATGCAAATGCAATCATGTTTTAAAAATAATTGAATCCTGTGAACGTTGAAGGGAGTAGATACCAAGATTTTGCGTCTCCTGCTGTTTTCGTTCATATCAGTACGGTTCAACATGTGTTTTACTTTCCTTTTAAATATCTGTCATGGCTTAAACGAATAATTTATGCTACAGGCTTGTTTATCGTAAAGTTGCAAAGGAAACCGCAAACGTAACGAGGTTCTGTTTGCAATCTTTTGTACCACGATGTACACTGAAGGCAAGCTGGCATGACCCTAAACTGATTGTCTCTTTTTGTTGATTTTAGATGCAAGCTGGAAAAGCACACATGGTCGGGGCACATTATCAGTCCGGTTACACAAGTCAACATAGCTCACCTGCGTATAATTCAGGTTCGTGACTGGCTTTTTGTTTGAAACACCCTCCTTAAGTGAATGAGACTTTTTCCAAGAGGGTAGAGGTGAAAAATTGATGACGTCATGCAAGCTATTTACCGAATCATATTTTCTGATTGTGTACTCATGAGAACATGATCAGGTCAACCCAAAAGCTGGCTGAGATTTGTGGCTTTAAGGCTCCTTTCCTATAATAACGAATACCACGTCTTCGTTCTTAAATTTTTGTATCAAGCTAAAACAGTATTCTATTTGCTTTGCAAACCTAGAGTTCTTTTTATAACCATATCTCAGCGAAAATGTAACCTAAGTTGCTGACTTGGCATGATATTTAGAGGTATTTTTATAGTGCTTGTTCAGATATTGTGGTACAAATTCAAAACCTTTGAAGTATAATTGAATGATGTCACCACTTTAATACTGTTTGTTTCACTTTACCAGTCTATCCCTTTCCATTATATTCTTACCTTTTTATTCTATCCGTTTCTGTTCTATTCTATTCTGCTCTTTTCTATTCCGCCAATATTGTAAATGCTTTTTTAAAAAAGCTTAGTATCAGTTAACTTTAGAGTCCATGTTAACTTTCTAAAGAATCTTTAAGATTTGCAAATGCCTGAAATATGCTGATAACCGTTTTTCGATAGCTTTGAACGATTTGCTAATTTCAAATTCAAGAAACCTAAAGCTGAAATCTTTCAGATCTTAAAAACCCAGGGTTAAAATATTCAATTAGTGGTATTTAGAGATTTTGAACCAAATTGTTCAGAAGAGCTTGAGGTAAATGTTCTTAAAATCACAGGGACTCCAGCCTAGCCAGACATTAATTAGAAACTCTGTTGATCATTTGAAAGATTTTATCTATAGGTACATACTTGGCACGATCAGATCTGAGCGGTTGTCTGGCAGCCGAGACGATACACTTAGGCCAAGCTATAATATTTCATAAATTCTGAAAAAGTCCTTATTGTCTCAAGTTATTTAACAATGTTGCAGGTTTCCATCAGAATGTAGTATGTATATTTCTAGACGCTATATTCGTATGCTTGAAATAGTTTCCTTTGCCACGATTTTAATGGCATGCTAGGCGACAAGACACCATATTAGATCCTGTTTCAAAGCCTTAAATCCAAGGTTTTTCGTGTTTGACCTCATCAAATGTTGACCCCATAAGAGACAAACTATGCGTAACTAGGAAACCAAGCACAGATTATATGTATCCAGATCCGCCAACAGGCTTAAAGCTTAGGTTCTACTTTCCGATCAGCCCAATTGGAGTTGTTTTTTATCTGTTATGAATGTTTCAAATTCCTGCAGAGTCAACTTATATCATAATCTCAAACAATGGCGGCGCCAGCAACTACGCTCTGAAGGGGGGGGGGGGGGGAGAACAAAACGAAGGATTTTAGACCACGCCCCTTTTAGCACCAGAAAACGCCCTTTTACTAACAAGGAACGCAATTTTTACCTGAAGGGAACGTCCATAACTAACTTTTGGCTATGTAAAGGCAGTTTGAAAATCACAGAATTAATCATCACAAATCATCACAAAAAGTACGGTGTCAAAATATTACCCCTCCCCCAAAATTTTCTCATCGAATTTAGACGAAATACAAAATCGATTCTGCTGAGAACTGGGGGGTGGGGGACGTGTCGCCGCTACTGATCTCAAAATTACCATTTCCCCTCTGTAGTACTGTTAACTTCGATCCATTTTGAACTCTACAATCGATTGCAAAGTTCTTTTAGATCCTTGTGAGATGTTCAGTATGAAAAGCCAACCCGTGTTTTGAAGATATCTTGAATGACGTATGCAAATGCTATGCTTGCCAACAAAATGACAGGGATCGTAGGGCTGATACCTTGACAGAGGGGTTCAGCATCATTTCCAAATAATACTGTCTGGGATACCAGTTGTGACCTTGAAGTCTGGATTTGATGTCGAGGAATCAAATTTCATTAAAGTTATAACTTGCTGTAAAAGGTGTAAAAGTCTAAATAGTTTTATCCTGCCCTTTTCGCTCAGTAAATAGGTTGCACCTCACAGACATGTCAACTTGCTTTAGTGGTTACTTTTAGTACTTTATTACTGGTTGAAAATCTTATTTTATTACCGATAGTTAACAGTGTGATTCTGTCGGTGGGCAGGTTTTGAGTATGTTTCTTTTCAAAAGTATTTGTTGCGAAGTCCTGTCTCAAATATATATCCGAATATGGTTAAAACTGATATTTTGTGGATTTTCTATTGGGTGCGATTTGATATGGGTTGCCTAGTTTAGAATTCAAGCTGTAAAATAGATAATCTTTTCATACTGAAAGAGTTATATTTATCAGCATTTATCTGCTGTCATAGCGATCAAGATCTTTGATGCGAGCCAAGACGAGATAAAAAACTGAAATCGTAGTAGGGAAATCTGACTTTTAACTGGTTTTCCTATTAAGTTTTCAGTTGTTATAGGTCTAAGTATTTCAGCTATGAGATTAGACTTAAGTTAAAGGTTAGTCCCTTAGTCGATACTGAACTTTGGGGAATGCGCTGTTAGGGGCGCATAGTCCTGAGTATTGTGTGGTAGAGTGGCCAGTTCCTTTCCACAGAATTTAATGTTTAAGCAGCTATGCTATCAATGAGCCTTTGCGAGGGTGGCAAACTATCCAGGCGACAATCCAAGCAATGGCAGTAAACTTCTACGGATTAACCATAATTGATTTCAGACTGTCTGAGAATGCATTATGGGATGTTTGCTTAGCGCAATGGCTCATTGTTAGCAATGAATCTTTAATACAAAGCAAACACCTTATTTAAAAAGGCATGGTTTTTGTATTCACGATTTATTTGTTGTCAGACTTGAAGTACCATCAGGTTGTTTATTCATAAAGCATAAAAGCTCATTCTATCAATAGAAAATCATTAATTACCCAAAGCTGATGAAGAGCTTACGGGAAACTGGAGTTTTGATTCCAAAATAACACAATGTACGTAGATATCAGTTAAACATCTAGCCATATCCGACCTGTCTGAAAGTGTTATCTATCCTGTGACTGTTAGGTCATTAGCGGTAATATTCTGTTGATAAGGAAACAAGTTCTTTTTATGAAAGCCTGTTTCAGCTCTAAGCTTTCTTTTTGTAGAACATTTAAAGTCATTTAGTTGCCCAGACATGGAAACAGTTATGTTTAGAGTTAAAGGCTGGGTGGAAAGTCACACATCCGCTCTACTTTTTATGTTTCTCTTGACTGAGCTTTCTATCAAGTGATTCTTGAACGCCGTTTTATGGGGTAGTATTTCAGATATCAAGTTAAGAATTGCTAGTGTACTAAGGCACATCAGAGCCGGGGTAGGAGGGAGGGCAAGGATAATGGTGGAAAAACTAGCATAAAAATTTGCAAACTTGTCTAGAGCCCCCTCACCCCAAGATGTGTTCCAGCGTCCTTCGTTCTTACTTCAATGAAATTGCTGTGAAGCTGTATTTTGAATTAATCATGATGTAATAAGAATTGCCTGTTGGTGCTTTTGAAATATACCGTCACGTTGCCGTTTGTAACTAAATTTCAAAGTAGACATTATGCAAACTAAGTAAAGAGGTAATGTTTTCGAACAAGCATTCAAGTTTTAATGCAGTTTTTTATTGTGGTGAATTTCCGATGCAAAATAACAAAATGGGAATAGAAGGCAACACTAGGAGACAGAATAGCCAGCATCCTACCCTGGCTATCTCACCGTTTATGAGATTTTCCTAAAATTAACAACCTAATCTCTTGATTTCTCTTTCTTAGACATTGTCCTTAATGAAAAGCATAACCTCTATGTTTCATGCGAACTTTCGCTTGCCAAATTTAACCAGATTGACAATAAACTTCGCCCGTTGACTGTACTCTCACTTCAGCATTTATTTGCAACAGGATTTACCTTATTTTAAGCAAGCTTCTTCACTTAAAAACACCAAGTAACCTTCTTTCGAAACGCCACACTAGCAAGTTCTTTCAATTGTTTTTTCCAGCTGGAGGCAGCCAAGAGTTTGGCAAAGGGGCATACCACCAAACTGCTTCGCAGACTTTGCAGCAAACCAAATCTAATCAAGGCTCAGGTATGTCTTTCCTACACTCATTTTCATATATAATTTTCATGTTCCCTTTTCTTGTATACCGTCTAGGCATTCAAACAGTTGTATATATTTCAATACGTTCCTTGCTGATCATGTTAGTCATATTCATCAGAAGGTGACAATGGTGGTTTTTATTCCGTATGGGAGCTATTTGAAACTTACCGTGTAAACAAAGTTTCCATAAAGGTGTTTTTGAACTTGGCACTTTATCAGAGCTGTTTGGTTTCATTTGCCGTATGACGTAATGACCTTTTCTCGTTACCAGGCTCGCTCGGTACTACTTCATTGACATCTGAAAACTCTCACCATACTGGATTCAAAGGACCAGTGAGTATAGTGACTGTGTGTTATGCAGGCTAAGTTGAATCAATGACTCAATTGTTAACAAATAAAAAACCTAAGCAAGACATTTTTGTTGCCTAGGAAATGTGCCATCTACTTATGCCTTCCAAGTAAAAGAGTTCAATTTATCAAAAATGAGATGATTCAAGAATTGAATTTCATTGACAGCGCCTTGTACACACTGTTTTTTCAAGGGTGGCTTAAATGTTTCCACGGAGGATATGATATGTTGTACAATGCTCGGAGACTGATTTTCTTAGCGCGGAAAGTCTTGTCGAAGTCTTCTCAAAGTCTTCACAAGTGATGGAATGTCATGTACTCTATCAATCTACAATACTGGACAAAACTGTAAAAACAAAATGCAACTTTTGCAGTTTGTTACTTTACGTTCCCCTTTGAATCCCCCTAAAATTTTAATCCCTCCTTTTTTCCCCGAATCAATGTTGGATTAGTAATTCTATAGCTTTTGCTTCGAAAACATGCATCCAACATTGATTCGGGGGGAGTGGGGGTGGATTTACTGTATTTTTCCAAAGAAAGAAAAAGCATAAACTTTTCTTTAACTACTTTTGACCGTGATCGCAGTATCAAGACTACTCTAGGGAACATACATATTTATTACTCTTTTTGTAATTAATGCTAGCTGGAGATACAAGAAATGGTTAATTGTGATATTACTCATGTTTCAGTTCAATCAAGATTCAAAGGGTTACCAGCTGACCGCCACCCCACCATCGATTGGGATGCAAATGCCCCCGGCACAAAACCACATGACTACCTACACTCCGTACATGATGCAACACCACACCACGCTGATGCAGCAGGGGGGTCACGTCAGCCTGGATGGTTCCAGTCAAGGCAGTCTGGTGGGGCAATCAGGCCAACACCATGGCATAACGAGCACGCAACAAGTGAAACGAGACACCAAAGGTCAACCATACCGCTCTTCAATCTGGTCCGCGACTAACTAAAGAACTTAAACCTTTGTCGTCCGGATAGCTATGTAAGATACCGAGGTCGGGCCTAGCTTTCACTGGACAATTCTTTCGATTTGCAGGCTTACTGACCTTGTTCGAGTAGTTGCCTTATCTTTCCGGATCAATAGAACACACAAAAGTGACCCGCACCTGGTCACTTTAGCTATAGCGTTGTATTAAGTGATTGTCGTGTTTATTTTTGAAATTTTCATAACCTCGATCTGTATTAAAGTGGCGAAATTTATAAAATTATATCTGTCAATGTTGTTGTATTTAAAACAACCAGTCAATGCCAAAGTTACGTTGTTTCCCTGTGGTTTTCAAACTTTAAAAACTTCAGTATTCTTTCCTTTAACCAGTTACGGCAGAGTTTTTCAACCACTTTACCGTGGCACACTAGTAAGCCGTGATATATCGGAAAGAATACTTAGATGCTAAAGATATTTGGCACAGTAGTGTGCCGCGGAAGACTCTCCAATTTCACCTAATTGGTCTGAAAAAAACAAGCCCGGGTTTCACCCTGAGTGAATAAAAATATTGTTTTTCATTGTCAAGTACTTTTTATGTTTATTTGATTCTTATTTAAGACGCTTCGATTAGAACGACTTCAAATTGTTAATAAAGGCCACCGAGTAACACTTTTTCACATTTTCTGTTGGTGGCTTGCCTCGTAATTTTACAATAAAAAATGTGCCGTGGATCAAAAAACGTTGACAAATACTGACTTACCTAATCAAACGGGAAATATTTCTTATTTCGTTCTTGTAAAGATGGTATTACTTAAAACCAAAATATTTTTAAGCCACCATATCGAAATATTTTTACAATTGCACATAAATTACAATAGAAAAAAGGTCTAACCCTCAATAGATTTTTTCAAACAATTTAAAAGGGGTCATCTTAGACTGGGCGAAAAGATCTTTCCACTAGGCGTTCGTCAGGGATTTTGTAAGTAGATTTCGCTTAATAGGTTTTCATAAAAGTTTATCGGTTCTAGAGAATTTGCTTATTTTTGTAAAATTGAAATTGCGAACATGCTTTCGTTCTTGTCATTGATCGTGCCAGCGCACCTATCAATTCTTTTGGTTAAGCATTCTTGTAATTTTGCGTGCGAGCGTGTCTCGACACAGAATTCTCGACACATAACTCCCCCAAACGATCAAAGGTGGAAGTCAAAAGGTGATTGTCGTTGAACAGGTGGAACTTCAAGCTGTAAAGTCAGTTTGGTAGCAACTTAATAACTTCGGCTCAGCCGTAGGTGCCTCGAATTGAACGCAATAAAATTTGCCTTAAGTTGTATGAAGATGTTTTAAGTATGGTGATGGGTTCAAGTTATGGTGAAACATCTTTTCAATTGAAATCACATCAAAATCTGGAGATAATTTGAGATGACTAGCAATTTGGCGATCTTTGCAGCGCTTTGTTATTGAAAGCTGGTTGAGTGGAAGTTCTACCATGCTTTGATGTGTGCACCAGTTCAGGAAAGTAACAATTTTTTGTTAATATAGGGGGCGATGAGTTGTGGAACAAGCTAAAGGACAACATGAAGTTAAGAGCAGTTGGAATTCGGACAGGTTTTCTGTTTTTAAGTGGCATAGCAATCGGGTTTTTCGCCCCCTCGGTGTTTCGACAATGGCTGATATATTTGCATGCAGACCAGAGCAACACAGGAATACCTCAAACAGGACATGAGAACAGGCCTACGAAAATCACGCCCGGTCGAAAGCGGTCGATCTTTGTTGGCGTTATGACTGCAGAGAAGTTTCTCGAGAACAGAGCCAAAGCAGTTTTTGAAACATGGGGAAGCTCGTTGCATGGTTCGCTGGCGTTCTTCTCCAGCAGCAGCTCAAGGCGAACAGATTTGCCAGTTGTGAGTTTAGATGGGGTTGACGATTCGTATCCACCGCAGAGGAAGTCTATGATGATGTTGAAATATATGCACGATCACTTTATAGACGATTATGAGTGGTTTATGCGCTGCGATGACGATGTGTATGTGCGCACAGACAAACTAAAAGAATTCATTATTAACTTGGACAGTAGTGAGGATGTTTATCTAGGATGTGCGGGGGTGGCGCAAACAGAGGCGAAGGCCTATTTGAAACTGGAGCAAAGCGAAAATTATTGTATGGGTGGACCTGGTGTTGTAATCAGTAGCTCAACTTTGCGTAAATTTGTTCCACACATTAAACGATGCATGAATGCAACAGTGACACATCACGAGGATGTCGAAGTTGGGAGATGCTTGCATTACTTTGCTGGTATATCTTGCACTTGGGCATTGGAGGTATGGTATTTTTAATTTAATAATGCGTTTTTTCGTTGTTAATATATTTTATATATTGTGCAAGACCTATTTGGAGCCAAACAAGGGGTTTATACGAGTTCGAGGCTGGACATAACAAATGGCGCGAAGAAATCTTTGATGTCAGCAAAATTTCGTCAGCAATGCTAATCAGCAGCTGGTAGAATCATTTTTAAAAATAGAGCCTAATCGCGTTGTTTTGACTTTACGTCCTGCGAAGTTTCAAAGAAATACCCAAATGGAAGTTAATCTTTCTTTTTAAAATCCTATTTTTATTTGTGAACCCGGCGTATAGGCTAGGAAATTAATTCTGCTTTATAACCTATCATTAATGACGGGATGTCTCGCACATGGCTCCATTCATTTATTTTGAAAGGGGCATACTCGAGGTGAATAAGATCTATACGCTAGCTAAATCTGCAAATATAAAGCTAAACGTTCAAGTACGAGTTTCTTAACAACCCACCTTCCTTGTGACCACCTTTCTTGTGACCTCAAACTGCAGATCATCTTTCAAGTTCGTTTAGCTTTAGGCCCAAACTCTTTATTAGCTATTATGCATAACCTACCACGTAGTTACAACGTAGAAAGTGAAAGCAAACAAGGACATATGATATTCTTGAATGAGATTCCCGATAATTCAGTGCAAGAATAAAACGCTCAGTCGCTGCGAGATCATTGCAGTAAATTTCAGAAATTATCATGCTCTAACATAATTTTCAGGAAGATTTTAGCCCAGCTCCATGAAATTAATTCAACCCTTGCTGCACCCCCTGCCTTGCCACTGCACTGAAGGCACCTCATTTTCTTCGATTTTTTGACTACAAACACAGACAGCTATTCTCTAGTAGCTGATGCAACTACTTTTTCTACGTTGGGTGACTGAAAGTTCAGACGGCGCTGTATGTAATATTGAAGGAAAAGATTTCCAAAAATTACTAAGACGTCAATTTCGGGAAAAATTAAAAAAAACAGCAAAAATAGCAAGTAGATTATCAGTTTACTTTGTAACATTCAAAGAAATTCGAATTAAAATGGTTGTTTTTATCTGCGGACGCCAAAGGTTGTCAAATAATAGAGGTTTTTATAACAGTTTGTTTGGAAACTTCAAAATGGACCAGCGATGGTCACTCGAATTACCGAAGGCTAGAATTACCCGAGTTCAAATTAGACAGAGCCGACTGTACTTCTAAACGGCACCCAGAAAGCTACAGAAATTTTCAATCAAGGGCAAGAAATTTTCACTTGCTCACAATTAGTGGCAAGTGCCCTAGATTTTGCTAAATTATCGGTTAAGACACGCTTTTGTCGGTAAATTTTGTCATATATCGGCAAATTTGCTTGCTCGTAGACATGGCCCTCCCCCCTCCCACCTAAAAAATGGATTTCCGCCCTGGCTCACAATTTACACTCAATCGATGAAATAAACAAAATTTCATTTTAGACAGCTCTATCTATGTCTACCTGTGCATGTTTCAAACCACCCAGAACAACACATTGAGAACCGGTTTCCAGATACTGGTGGTACCGTACCAGGATAATACAACACCAGTATTTCACAACGTCAATAGGCATACCGGAATGGAAATGTGTTAATGTGAACTAAAGACATATCTATATCTTACCGGTACGGGCTCAAGCTGGTATGGTAGTTACGTCATTTTCTAAGCAAGACGGTCTCTCGTAGCTATTTTCAAAAGTATTGCCAATACTTCTAGTATCGACTTCCTCCACCTTCCTCCTTCAGAAGCAGGGGGCTGAAGCCCCAGCCCCCATGAAAATTTGCCACACTGTACTATATTTCCTTTATAACAGGGTACTGAATCGGAAGCAATGCAATGGGCAGCTCCCCCCCAACACGAATTCGTTCCGACGGCACTGTCTTCCACAAGTTAACAGAAGAAACTACGAAGATCTGTAAGATAACAAACCTAAATGCTTCGGGCGAGACCAGCTAAACAACCCTAAGTTCAGTTTATTAACATCCAAGCTGTTAATTACTTCATCGACCATGCAAAAATTAAACCCGGCCTGTCCCCCTCATTCAGAGGTGTACCCAAGCTCAACTGGGAAACTTCTGAAAAAGGGATGGTTTTTTACTCTAACCTGGTATAGTGAAACTTAGAAAAAGAGATACATTTTGGAATTTGGACAAAACACTGAAATAGGGTGTTTTTTAAAAACCAATCTAGTTCAAGACTCCTCTTTGCTGACATTATCACTGCATCATGAAACCAAAACAAATGATGCATAAAACAAATTGCTTGCATGTAATTTGTCCATTGATATAATTATGAGACCCAAAGATTCTTTAGAAAGAGCACCACCTCAATTTTTATCAATACATTATTTGGAAGAAAAGACTTTTGTATGTATAAGGTCATTTGCAACTTGTGATAGAAATGCTGGCAGTTTTGTTTCACGATGTGTTCCTTTTTCACTTATCACTATTCTAGATAAACCTATAAACCCTTTAAAAACAAGGATCATATTAGAAGAACTTCAGCATTCCCCAATAAATACAGGTTTGACTGTTTTTGACAAAATGGTGTGACAGCAGAGCAGGAACTCCTGTTCACTGTGTCTATTTGTGTAAAGCAAAGTTTATCATTTTTTGGTATTATATCTTATCTCACTCATTTTTTAAAAGAAACTGGCTGTAAGAAACGAGTACTGGACAGTCAGAAAAAATTAAGAAACTTCAGTACTCGAAGCTAAAAAATTAAGAAACTATTAAATCGTGATAAAACTGAGAACAACGAAATTTTGTAAAATCCAAGAACAAGATTGCCCCGTTGGCCTAAAACTTAAGACACAAGGGATAAAAATATACTTCCCACATCTAAATACAGCATCGGAACGGAAGCGAATCTCTTGACGTGAGAAAAAAGGCCACAGGCATTTCACAACATCGTTCATGACATCATAATTAAAAAACTCTTAGAAATTTCCAGAACATTAAGAAACTGGAGTACTCAACATCGACCTTTGTTTCTGTAAAAAAATGAGTTTATAAGTCAGAGGAAAGGGGTCTTTTTAGATCTCTTGGATGAGCTCGGGTACGCCACTGAATGAGAGTAGACCCACTGGGAAATTAATCTCATATTACCAGACTGCAAATTACTGTTGAGTTTTTTGTGGTATTTTCCGATGTCTTATACTTTGAGGAGGCGGGAGTGTCTGACGAATACTTCAATCCCTTCCTATTTTGAATGTTTCAATTAACAAAAGGCATTCTATGCTTCCAAAATTATGAACATTCAAGCCCCCTAGTATCCGGACACGATAGAGCAGACATTTTTCACATCTCTTATTGCAATCAAAACCTTCTTTCTAGGACTCTCGCACATTTAATTTTCAGATTTGATCTGCTTCTTGTTTCAACTTTGTCGTTTCAACTATATATGTCTCCAGTTAAATGAAAACGAACTGAAAAACGCATATTTTAAGTATTGCAAAGAAAAGTATCTACGTTTTTTGTCCATATTTAGTTATTTCCGCAAAAAATTTGTCATGGAATAACAACTTGGATTGTAACCAAAGGTGACTAGGTTTATACCCAAAGGCGGTTCTGAACTAACCAACATGGAAAATGTGCGTTAAACTGGTTGTGCAACTTGTGCGTTTAACATACGGAGCCATTCAAGACCCCTCAGACGAATTAACTTTGCTAGACGAAAAGAAAATGTTAAAAAAACCAAAGGAAATGAGGTAAAAATGACACTTGAAGGTCTCGAGTCTATACTGACACAATTCCAAAACCTTTACAAAATGTCTTGATTGGTTTGTTAGCTGTCAAGAAGTTTTGCATTGGTGACACACACGCTTTAAAGCCCTGTTATACAGTCAGATTTCCTTATCAGATATTTATCAAAATGCAAAAAGGAGGAAAGATTTTTTTGCGCTATTATTGTAAGTTGTCCTTTAGTTATGCACGAATATAAATATTATTTTATATTTATAGGTAGTAACTCTATGGAATATTCAAAGGTATTAACTCCTGTTAAGTATTTGAGGGAAAATATCTGACAGTTTAACAGTGCCTTTAGAAGTTAAATGTTCTTTCGCAAAACGGAGGCATCTCTCGCTAGAGGCTATAGAAGTTTTTCATGAAAAAATATACAATCTTATTGCTCTTTTGACTCGCATCTCTACTTAAAGGTTTTTCTTTTTCAAAGGTTTTTCTTTTCTAGGCTAAATACAATCACTGCCAAAGTTCTTGTAACACTAACGTCAGTTTTCAGAGACAAATTTAGCCTCCCCCCTTTATCCCCCCACTCCCCGTTGGAAGAATGTTGATTTACTGTAGAAAAAAGAAAAGGGTTCTTGAGTATGCTTTTTCTTGCAGCGTGTATTATACTTTTCTGTACTTCTAACGTTGTTCTGAGGGGGGGAAGGAAAATAGAGGTGATCGGGAAAATAAATGAATAGTAGAAAAGCGCAGCGTTGGATGTTCCAAGTAATTTTTGCAATTAATGCATATGTTTTAGATTCAAAAAGCCTGTTAGCAAGAATTTAGTTTATATTGTTTTCAAAAGTATAAATATTGGCATCTGAAAAGAGTCGATTTTTAACAAAAACGTAAAATTCGGCGCAACTTAGTAACATCTTTCTTCGGAGCTATACCTAAAGCTGTATATATTGGGTTTGAAAATGTAAAATGTGGGTCAAGCAGCCAAGAAACATTCCTGATTACAAGGCCAAACAATCGTGATTACAAGGCCATGAGGTATATCAGCTGGTATTAGGGGTAAACAAGCAGTGATATAATTACAGCTTTTGTGTTGCTTGTTCCTTTAGTTTAATGAAGTGTTGGAAGCTTCGCGGTACCTGTTTCAGCCGTGACTCTGCTTTGCTAATACCCGTTGCGACCAGGTACTTGACTAACGAGGCCAAGATCAAGGAACTGTGAGCAAATAATGGCTTTATTGAAAACAGCTGAGACAACTGAAATTAAGCATCAAACCGATTTGACTTTAAACAGTTTTTGTTCGATAGTTTGAACTTTTCAACCTGAATCAATGACACGCCGGTCATTTGCAGATATTTTTTTTCTTATCACGCTGTATTCGGGTTCTTAAGAGTGGCCTAAAACGTCAGATGACGAGAATGAAGTCCAGGACGTTCACATTACGCGGTATTTTCCTATTATTAAGCGGCCTAACAATCGGATTTCTGATTCCTTTGATACTACGACGAACTCTACTCGCTTTCCCAACGAGGCGATGCCACTTACCGTTCCCTCAGACTATACAAGAAAACAGGCCTACGAAAATCACGCCCGGTCGAAAGCAGCTGATCTTTGTTGGCGTTATGACTGCAGAGAAGTTTCTCGACAACAGAGCCAAAGCAGTTTTTGAAACATGGGGAAGCTCGTTGCATGGTTCACTGGCGTTCTTCTCCAGCAGCAGCTCAAGGCGAACAGATTTGCCAGTTGTGAGTTTAGATGGGGTTGACGATTCGTATCCACCGCAGAGGAAGTCTATGATGATGTTGAAATATATGCACGACCACTTTATAGACGATTATGAGTGGTTTATGCGCTGCGATGACGATGTGTATGTGCGCACAGACAAACTGGAAACCTTCTTAAGAACTTTAAACAGTACTGAAGACTACTATATAGGCCAAGCGGGCACAGGGCGTCAAGACGAGAAAGGAATGTTGGGTTTGGGATGGGGTGACAACTTCTGCATGGGTGGCCCTGGAGTCATACTTAGCAGAAGCACTTTAAGGAAAGTGGTGCCCTACGTGGAATACTGCTTGCAACACTTGGTTACAACGCACGAAGATGTGGAGGTGGGCCGATGCATCAAGATGTTTGTTGGGGTCTCCTGCACTTGGGCTTTCGAGGTTAGTTTCGGATTGCTAAAAGTTCACTTTTCTGATATTTTGAACGGGATATCAGCCTTATTGTAGTGCATTCCATCTGAATCATGTTTTATTATGTTTTATATGGCTCAGGAAGACGCATTTTGGCTTAGAGTGAGTGCTAGGCCCTTCTACATATTCCTGTTCAATATGGCTACCCGCTTCTCTTCAATGTTAGAATCTTTCTTTCAGTGAAAATCAATCGATTTAAAAACAGGGTAATACTTAACACAAAACACGGCATCTCCTTCCAACGCAACACACCATCTCCTTTCATAAAGCAAAGCTCTTTACAACTGCTTACACTTTACTCCTAACACCCAAACTGCCATTAAAAAGGGGGCCATCAAAAGAAGCATCTGCTCAATATATATGTTTTCTTGATCAAGGCCCACGCCACCCGGGGAAGGGGGGCGGGGTGGCCATGGCCTCACCATTTTTTCCGAAGCAAATGATTTCGAAGCTGCAATAGAAGGTGAAAGACGCCTTGACCCCCACCCACTTTTGCAAGGCTTGGCCCCCCCCCCCCACAATAAACTGCGTGGCGTGGGCCCTGATGATTACCAAATGGTGAGGTCAATTATCGTGTTTGAGCATCAATGTTTCTCTTCATTCCTTTTTCTTCGTGATCTCCATTGAAAGCAAGCTCGAACTGATGTCGATTTTTACCAGTGTAAATTAGTCATTGAAAAATTCTGACCAATAGTCAGGGAACAAAATTCAGGTCTTAGGCATTTCATTACTTAGGACTGTGAACTGGAAATGATTTTTTTCTAAACTTAGAAAAACATAAAAAAGAACGCTACAAGAACTGACAAAAAAACAGAATAACCTATTTAAAAAACGGAATTGAATGAAAACAGCTGAAAATAAATAAAGCCCATCTGGAAAAAACTGGTTTTATATCAAACTGTCTTCTTTTAGAACGTCATTCCCTGACAATGCCATAAATAAAAAATTTTTGATACAATTTTTGCATGTTCCTGTTTTTAGTGCCAGCTTGCTTTTTAATCCAAACTAAGTGGTTTTACAAGGAAATCTACCCGTTAAAAGGATCATAGCTTTGTGGTTACAAATGTGTTCAGGAATAGACTTACTATATTTAAACAAACCAGAACAGAATTTATAACAGCTAAGCCTTTAGCAACATCCTATTTTCATTGCCAAAATTATTTTACAGTGTCTCTGCTTAAGCGAATTAAGGCCCGTCTGGGTTTTTTACACAGAATATTTCTTTGACAAAGTTATTATATTGATAATTGTTTTATACGATGAATCATTTCCTTAAAGGATAGATTAAAAGACTTATCTGAGGAGCATTGGTTAATGTATGCTAACTTTGGATGAAATGGTTTCGTTGATGTGTTTAGTTGGCCATTGTGTGCAAGAATGTATTTTAGCTTGTCTTAGAGCTATGGACCCATGTTGTTTTTCTACATTCAGAAAATTCTATATGATGTGTAAACGGCCTCAGAAAAGCTTCAATTGTTCACCATGCCGGTGTAATAGTTTCTGATCGATATACTTTTACCAAAAACATTCTAAAATATGAAAAATCGGTTTTTTAGCCAGAACTGTCGAGGTGATTTTATTGGTATTCTGTTTTGAAACAAGATCCGCGAGACCAGGAATGCCGAAACCATCAGGTGCACGTGCATCCAAGTCTTGGAAAAGGCCCCTTTTTCTTACACGTGACCTATCTAGAACTTCTGGAAAAGTGCCATTTATGTTAGAACTTACTGGTGCCCTTCTAACTTTGAAATGCTTATGATGTCCCTGCACAAGGCACATTTGTCCTAAGGTTATTTCAACACTTTAAATTGCTAATATAAAATTAATGTCCTAAGGTTATTTCAACACTTTAAAATTGCTAAATAAAATTGCTAATATTCTAGTTACAATGATATGTTTTAAGCTATAAACATGGATCATTTACTGTATACTAGATTTGTCTCCCCTTTTGGGTTCCCTGTTGATCTGACAGATGGTCTGAGGCTTTTCTCAAAACCCCTTTATGTGAAGGCAGCTGTCTCCAATTTGGAAGCTGTACCAGTCAAGGCCTGTTATGATTTTCGAGTCGAAAAAATTCTTGTTATTCTGTGTTCTGCCTTAATATTAAGACACTATCCCCTTTCATAACGTACATTTTTCATACTTTGTGATTCGTATCCAATTAAAAGAATTACATTTTTTGACAGATTATAAATGGTTTTGTGCAATAATCCATTTCTTCTTCCTGATCAGTTTCTGACTAATGTCTTAAATCAGAGTATGTCAGCGTTTAAATATTGAAAGCATGAATTTTAATGCAAAGCGTTGATGATAAAACAGAGTTTGTTGGGGATAGGCTTGTCAATGCAAAAGATACACCCTTTATATCTATAACTATCTACCTATATAGATAAACATTTTTTTTAAATGACCATTGACCAGTGTTAGATAATAATTAAATTTTGGTGCCACACCCTTCAAGTAGTGACGCCCATTACGGAAAAATGTGGAAACCCCCTTTTTTCACAATTTGGTTCTTGACTTTAAGGTAAAGAAGATAATAAGATAAGTAAAGTAACATCTTGGCGTTATTTTGCTACTACTGACTACCAAAAAACGATTTTTCCGAATGGAAGCAAAATTTACCGAAGGACACAGAAATGTTGGGGGGTGTCGCATTCTCTGCATCCCCCTAAACCCGTCCCTGAACTCAGCTCAGGCTATATGTAGATTGCGCGAGTCGATCGAAGACAAGAAAACTTCGTGCAAACATAATTTCAATATGAATTTCATAATATTGCTTTAAAACATCATATAAGAATTATAAAACTAAGTTTCATAGTAACGTTTTAAAATGAACTGAAACTCAGTAATGTGCGAAATCATTTCCAATTCACTCGTAAATACGATTCTGGCTGTATATCGAAGCTTGTGCGCCTCATGAGCGTATGGAAGACTATTCGAGATTGTACAGCGTAACTAGCCTCTCTGCATTACGGAGTAGACTTATGATACAGGAATTGTCTAGTTTCCATATTGCTCGACCTGATAGTCATAAATAAGCATGATTAATAGTCATAAATTAGTATGATTAATTATTTCAAGTAAAGGGTTAAGGTTGGGGTTAGGGGTAGGGTTAGGGTGAGGGTTAGGGTTAGGGTAAGGGTAAGGGTTAGGTTTAGGGTTAGGTTTAGGTTTAGGGTAAGGGTTAGTGTAAACCAATTACGTCATTAGGTCGAGCAGTATGGAAACTAGACAGCTCCTATGATACATGTATACATTTCAGAAAAGCCTCGCTACAGCATTGAATAGCCTGGAAAAATCTCGAAATAGCATCGCAAAATCTCTGTCTAAATCTCAAGTTAATTAGAAATTCGCCCTAGCCTGATACCTGCTAAAAGTCTTCCTTCCCTTGTAGATGCAGTCACTGTTCTATCACAACCACTCGGAGGAGCATGCTTTCACCAACAACCTGAACACGAAATCTGTCCGCAACGCTATCACCCTGCACCCGGTCAAAAAGGCCCCTTACATGTATCGTCTTCACGTACATTTTATCAAGTTGAAAATCCAGGATTTGCTTCATGAAACTGTGCTGGAACAACGCCGTTTACGAGTTCTTGACAAGCTGCTGGCGAAAAACGCTTCAAGCTTCGCTGTGGATGAACTTGCAATGCTTAATGATATAAGGGATTTCGGACATAAGATGCCAAAGGACCAATCGCCGGACTGGGACATGTTTACAGCCCGGAAAATATATTCTTACAGTCATGACTCACCCGAGATTGGAATGATAAACCCTACAAGAGATGGCCTAAATCAGGTTCTTGGCCAAACAATGATGATCGTTAATAAAGAAGCGAGAAAAGTTCTTCATCGGACCCTTGAGTTTAAACGGTTAAATCATGGTTATAAGAGACACCATCCGGTACACGGCTCACAATATATGCTTGACTTGCTTATGAAATACCATCGGCATATAGGTTATAACCGCAGACGGATGACAGTACATGTTCGACACCACGCTTATTTACAGCATCCATTTGGAAACCTTGTTTATATGGTAGAGCCTGCTAAATCTTCGGTTCCAGTAATACACTTCCTGCTACCTCTCGCTGGACGGCTAGGCCCGTTTACAAGGTTCATGAAAACGTTTGAAGAAATCTGCTTAAGGGCGAAGCAGCCTGTCAAACTGCTTATTTTGTACTTTAAAGATGTCTCACCTGGAACGGAACAGTACGCGATTGTCAAATCATATTTGAAAAGATATCCAAGTGCTGATATAAGATGGATAAATATGAAAGGGGCATTCTCTCGCTCTCTTGCACTTTCCATGGGGGCCAGCCAGTTTTCCAAAACCTCTTTGTTATTTTTCTGTGACGTCGATCTTGACTTCAACTCAGTGTTTCTCGATCGATGCCGAAATAATGCCATTGAGGGACAGCAAGTCTACTATCCTATAGTTTTCAGTCAATACAACCAAGAACTGGCTTTTAGGAATACCACAATGCCAAAAACCTCGTTTTTCTATGGTAGAAACGCGGGTTTCTGGAGACTTTACGCGTTTGGAATCGCGTGTATGTACCGTTTTGACCTGATGGCAATAGGTGGATTTGATACAACGATACAAGGTTGGGGTCTTGAGGATGTCGAGCTATACGAACGGTTCGTGTCAAGTAATGCATATGACGTTTTCCGTGCAATCGAGCCTGGCCTCGTTCACGTATATCATGACATCACATGTGCAAAAGACCTTCCCGAGAAACAGTTGAAGATGTGTTTTAATTCAAAAGCAGGGACATACGGTTCCCAGAAGAAACTCTATGAAATTATTCTCGACAAAGGGTACTTAACATAGGATACTTAACATAGGGTACTTGACATAGGTTGCCAAATAAATGTCTACATGATAGATTTAAGGGCGGAATTCATTCAGAGCACACCTTGGTACAACCCACTTCTCGACAAACCGACTGTAAAGCAAAACCCATATTCCTGAGTGATGAAATGTGGTTTATTTGACAAGCAAAAAGTGGTTGGCCAACTATTTGGTCCTATTGATACTAACATCCTTTAAACAATATTTTTTCTTATGAAGGTGATGTCATAAAGTGTCATTTACCATTGATGAAGTCAACCCCCTTAAGCAAGCTTATGTTTTCGCTTTGAGCGCTACGAAAATTTTAGTCACAAGACGCTTTAAAAGCTCTTTGCTAAAAAGTCATCAAGATGATATGTAGACAGTGATAAATAGTCAATGATAAGCAATCTCGGAGGAATGATAATGAGAAATTGCACCAGACGTGTTAAAAGCTCTTTGCTTAAAAAGTCATCTAGGTAAAATGTTAACAAGATTTGATAGAAAATCTTTGAATGGTAATGAGAAATGGTACCCCGACCCTCTCTGCTATTGAAATGTATACGCTTCAACTTTGTTTGTTTGCTGACTATCATGTGTTCAAGCTTCAACCCACCCACCCCTACCAGTTTTCCAAAAATGTTAAGAAAGGATAATATTTATGCAAAGTATTATTTATTTTTCATGTTTAAGTCATTCTATGAAACTGCCTTTGCGTAACCAAATGTTCCCTTGGGCCTTTCCTATTGGTAAATTTGTCGTTCCCTGCTGGTAAAAGGGCGTTTTCTAACCGTAAAATGGACGCAAAATTTTTTATTATTGAGCTAGGATTAAGAGATAAATTGCTTTGAGTCTGCGCATATCTCTGATGTTTAAGATTTTCCCCTCATTTTGCTCCAAGTACACCAGCTTTCAAGGCCTTCTCAATGGAGTCCTATTTGATATTCATTGTGTTCAAGAGCAACTGTTGTTGTTTTGCAAGAGTGAAACCAGGCCATTTTGTGACAAAACCGAGTGCAAAGGTTGAGCTTGAGATCTTGTCGCATTATCCATTTTTTTGCACAAAACGTTTATTGATTAACATATTCGTGAGCAAAAATAACAAGATGATTTCTCAAGGCCTTATAATGGGGCAAAGCTATTCATCAAATTGAATGCCTTCAACTTGAAATCTCCATATTAACCTTTCTTTTCCACTTCTTTTACAATAACACGCATCCTGTATGAAAAAATTTCTCTGATATGAATGTTTAGTTAACAAATGATCTGTCCAGAAATACGCTACGTTGGTAAAGTTTAACTCTGTTTTGGCAAGATTAACCCTAGCTCGGCTTACTTATAGCTGCGTCATATTTTCCATTTGAGATAGAAAATAGTTTATATTCTGAGAGTTAAATGCAAAAAGGTTTAAAGAGGCGATAGAAAATTGTTTGGGATTTTTGGTGGCTTTCTGACCTGTCAGAACTTTTGCACTTATTTTGATAACTAACCAGTTAGAAAGCAATTCATGGGTCAGATAAATGCTTCATCAACACTTCCAAAAACATTTCAAACATTTTGCTTCCTAAAGAAAGTGAATCTCTTATTCTTCTCTAACAATATCGAAACTACCCTCTGGTTATTTACAATTTTACGGTAAGAACAATTTTATAAAAACACGAGATTCAAAATTTGTCAAAAATTAAGAACAAATCAATAACAAGTTGGGGATGGGCTACTGTAAAATGAGACTATGAAAAATGTTGTGAAGCCCACTTGTCACAAAAACTAGGAGAGCTTTTGCATTCAAAGAATATTTAAATTGCCCTTTCTTATTCGTGTGTGTGTGTGTGTGAGTGTGTGTGTGTGTGTGTGCGTCCCTGACATTTTGCACCTCCCTTAGGTCGGTAGATTAGAACAAAACCAAAATAAAGTAACTACCTGAGGCGGCACCATAGTTGCCGCCGAAGAAAAAAGTTTTTTATAATCTTAATACGTCAAGTTCGCCGGTAATTGAACTCTTTGTAGCAAATTTTAATAATAAAATATTATTTTTAAAATGAATATTCGCTGATGGAAAGAGAAGGTATTGATCGATTTCTTCCTTGTTTTACTTTGTGCAACAAAGCTGCATAAATTTTCAAATCTGGGACAAAATTTTCAATTCTGGTAATAGTCTCAAAATAAAGATATAATTTATGACCAATAATGCAAATTTCCATAACCAATTTTGAACCTTGAAGATTCGGATTTTAACTGACAAAGTCCGTGCAGCGAATCACTCTATGGTAGAAATCGGTAATTCCTGAGCAATCATTTCGTTTTTGTGGAAATCTAGTGTTTTCTTTGCAAAAGTGAATTGCTCCTCGATAATACAGTAAATACTTTAGATCAAGTAATTCATGTCGCTAAAAGGATCGTTTCTCTTCACCTTTTTATCCACAGCTCGAGTTTGAGAATTTTCCGATATAACAATGATTTTTTCGAAAATCCATCAAAGTATGAAAACACGGTCCCCTAGCCTGAGTTCCATTTATGTGTAGGGGATATGTGGAACCGAGAACGAAATCGCGTACGAGCGTTTCCCTAGCCTGTACCCAATTCCACAAATGCTGCCACAATTATGGACTGTGCAGTATTGATAAATATTCTGTCCAGACAGAGGGCTGGGTCTAGTTTATGTAAATAATTTATGCAACGAAATCATTGAAATTTTACATGAAAAATCAACGAAGAAATATTCACTGAAACCAAACAGGAGGTAGAAAACATGATGCATGAAGAGGTTAAAGTTTTACAAGATTGGAACAGTTAACAATTTCAGCTAATTGCATAATTTTAAAGGAATGCAAAAATTACCACCAGATCCTGATGGCAGCAAAATTAATTATGAAAAAAGTTATGCGGCATTCACATTCATATGACAAAAGTGAGCAAAAACTTGCATTTAAAAGCAGAGACCATTTTCTACGGCTTGAAGGCAAATCGTCTTGTTTACTTAACGATTACCATTTCTTATCACTTGTCCGAAAGTCATGCTTTTCGCCATCGTATCCACCAGATCTTGTCCCAAAAATCCTTCTTTACATTACATTCAAGCCAAATTAGTAAATAGCCATCTTCTACCATGCAATACGATGTTTACTCAAAGCAAAACGATTGGGTGCCAAGTCAATTTTACTTCAATTGCTGCGATAGATTCACACCCCATCAACCGCTGTAAAATGAGCAAGATTGGCCCACAGCCTCTTTAACACTCTGTTTTGGTCAGAACCAATGAAGTGTCACAACAAAGATCTTCAACATCAAAAAGCTGAGAGCATATTGAAAGCTTTTCTTCTAACAAATAAATCTATATCATACCTCGATCAAAATTATACTGCAGTCAAAAAGGTTAGCGATTCCTCTTGGATGACTTCATAGATCTGTGATAATTATGCAAAGAATTCACTTCAATCCTCGTACGCGATTTGGCTCTCGGTTACACAGGCCCTCTACTTTCAAGTTAGGGGTCTGGAGGAGCACAGACTGCGGCCCCCTGCCCCCACTGCCACGATGTCCCTGTCTCACTCACTTTGTTGGCAATTAAGGCCTTTCCATTTATGTTCAAGTGATTCTAGTAATTGCACTGCTTACATCTTAAATTCGAAAGCAAAAAGAGAACAATGCAGCCCCAAATTTTGAAAAAGTCAAAACAGCCAGCATGAAAGTCAATGCACTGGTTCTCATAAAAATGAATGTTTTTTCAATCAGTCGAGAATTCAGTCTTTTCTTCAAATCAAAACAGACTTTGCACAGGAACACTTCCCTCAGATATCCTAGGGACACATATCAGCTTAATGTCCATAATTCCCAAAAAATATTTATGAGAATGACAAAAATTTTCAATTTTGGTTTTACCGCAAACCTGATAATTGTTAGGCCCTATATTACTTCAGGCCCTATATAAGAGTTTTTTGGACAGCTTTTATATTAAATTGACATTTTTCATTTTTACCAGCTGTAACTTTTCAGTGAGACAAAGTCCTGACTTTAGAATAAATTTTTAGCCACAATCTTTCTTTTTTAATATTTTTTTAGAATTATGACATTGGTCGAAGGGAAATATGAGGAATGTTATTAAAAATTGGAAGAATCTACTTTATTCTACCAAGGCTTTCATAAAATAAGGCAGTTCTTCCGTCACTCATGAAAATCTATCCCCTCGAAACTTTTTACCTTTGTTTGCTAAAAACGGTTTTGTGGAATAAAAAAGGAAGGACTTTGGTGACATTTCCTGAAAATGTCTGTCCAAATTTGAAATGAAAAAGAAAAGACGTAAATTATGTGGTTCCACCGAGATGAATGTTCTGTGAGGTTTTCCACAAGCTTCTTGGCGCTTCATTCTGCTTGCGCGAGTATGAGACAAAAATAGACCTCACCGTATGCTATTTTTAATATTTTTGATATTATCTACATTGAATAAGACAATGGCCTTCCTGCAATTCATAGTATATGTTCCTGTGATCTTAATTGATTAAAGATTAAATTGTGCTTGCAATTTTTTTTTCTCAAAATTCTAACATGGAGAGTAAATATGACATGAAGATATTCCCAATCAGTAAAAATTAATGTTTTTCATTAGCAAAATTCAAGGAGATCCGAACAGGGGCTGAACAGGGGGTGAACAGGGGGTGAACAGGGGGTGTCAAGGGCAGATGCCCCCCAATGTTTGAAGAAATTCTTTTTTTTAACATTTACCTTCCTAAAGTGCCTACTCCTCTGCGATCTGGTGCCAGTTCTTACCTGTCAATATCTGGCAATCTATCACAGCCATCAAGAACAAATCTTAAAGCAAAGTCCATAATAAATCAGAGAGTTAAACTCTGGAATATTATTCCTTCCGAAAAAGCGATCCAAAGGAGATATAAGATATAAGATATAAGACAAAGCAGGACTTAAAGCTTAAATTCTCTTACTATCCTGGAATAATTAGCAAATGTTCCGAAATTTCCAGATAAATTTAGTACTTTTGGGGACTTCACCCTCAAGCCACTGCATCCTTGCCTCAAGCCATTGTGAACCTGCCCCTGTCAATAGCTCTCTTGCCCAGGCCACTGTAAAACTGCCTCCAACTACTGAAGCTCTTTTTTCTATATTGACAATCGACAAATTATAATTAAGGCGACTCATATGATACACGCTGGAGCTCTTCTTGTTAAATCATTCCACGATCAATGATTTAATTATCAGAGTGTAAATCTGCACCCGAGTACCCCCTCTGGTTTGCCTTATTGGCACTTTGCAAGAGTTTATGTCCCCTATCCAATTCGCATGAACTTTAAAATAGGTTTTGCGTTATGAAACAACTTAGGTTTTTTCTTCTTGTTTGTGTGTTTGCTGGAAGCGCCAAGGGCAACGTGAATTGGACAAAACTCTTAACTCTAACCGAAATATATAAATCTCCCAAAATCGTTGCCACATGTAAATTCTCTTTCATTCAGTTGTGAATAAGCCCATTATTTTCAAACAGATCATCTGTGGTCCAAAAACCGAAGCAAACCTTAGCTATTTTTCTCCTCTTAAACCATAGATCGTATAGAAGGGGTGTTTACTTTCGAGATGCTATACACGTTACATAATAGGTGTTAATACAGACTATTATATTATCTGTGAGTCATTTCGTATTACATTAGTGGTATTTCTTAACCTTATTCGCTTCTCCCATTCATTCAAAGTCGTAGCTATGTCAGGACTTGCACCACTGATCCCAAACTGGGGGGGGGGGGCAATGATGTAAAAAGTTTCCTCTTACCCCTCCACAGTGGCGTGCCGAAGGGCTTTTGAGTGGGGGGGGGGTTTAACATGAGAAATTTACCGACAGGGTTGATTAAAGATAGTTAATCATAGCGCACAAATTTTACACTCTAGTACCGTAGTGGTTCCTTTATGTCTAAACTGGATATAACAAAATTGCAAACTGAACTTATCTTATTTTTTTTAACTGGATTGAAATTTAGCAGAGTACTTGCGAAACTCCCATGTTATTTAGTCTAATGATTCTAAACGAAAGAGGCATTAAAAATAATTTGGACCTCTGGAAGGTCAGGGTCAGGAAATATTCACACCATTAAATAATATCGATACATACAAAAACATATAGTGCTGCATGGTATAGATTTATATCTTTATTCTTCTAGTTTTAAGAATTGACCAGCTATCTGCAACTTCATCAAGATTCAAACGATCTAAAACGCCACTGGAACATGCAGCTACCATTAGATAGTCTAAACGTTCTTCTTTCATTGTCGAACGGAGGTAGCCTTCCACTGTTATAGTTGTGTCAACTTTGACGGCTTCTACACAAAAGGGGGGTGACACTCCCCACACCCCCTACTTCGGCACGCCCCTGCCCCTCTGGCCAAAATTCTGTGACAAAAAATTTGCCGACGCTGTTTTACTCATTAACTTTGGTTCAATTTATTCATTGTAATCTAAGGTTCACCTAGATAAATGATTTCAGCTGATTTAATCTTTTGTTTAGCGAAATAGTGCGAAGGCAATTACCCCTTGGCCCCCTTGTGGCGTTGGTCCTGTATGGCGATATTTTGCCGATTATCGAGAAGAGCAGGATTTTTGCTGAAAAAATGGTATTTTAGGGCAAATGCACCAACCCACTTTTATAAACCTTTTCAAAAAAACATCTCCCTACGTGCTTCTCTCTACAATAATTCTTACAAGATAGAAATTGTTGGTACGTCTTGCCCTTTTGAAATTTATAGTGCATAATTTAATTTATAATCTCTGAAACAGAGCAGGTTTTGTTAGTAAATCAACCGTTCTACTAAAAATGTGATGCAAAACTGACAGGGGCGTAGCTAGCGGGAGAGTGATATCTCCCCCCCCCCCATTCTTCATGAGTTTGTCGGAAAATTTTTAGTTGACGCAAAAATTCCCTGGTTTGTCGGTAAAATCGTCTATCCGTAAATGAAATAGCACCTAAATTTCTCTTTATCTATGTCTTCGTCGGTAAACCCTACTATTCGTGACCCTCCACCACCTTCCCCCCTCCCCCCTCCCCCCTCCCATTCTTGAAGGTCAAGCTACGCCACTGAAAACTGACATTGAGTGGACTTAGAAGCAATTAACAGGGAGTCAACGTAGAAACAAGAACAATATTTAAAAGCACTTCAACCTCGAGCCTCGATAAAATTTGTCTGATTACTTTAAAAAAACCATGGTAAGTTGAAGATTGTTTCGGAGCTGTTGAAAGTTTCTACTAATAACAGTTATTTCCTATCATATCATCAAGATAAACTGCCAAAAGGTTAGTAAAGATTGAGGAAATGCCAGAAGGAAAGATAAACACACGGTTGGTTAAGCAAATATCTATATGATGTATGCACACAAATACAGCTGATTTAAACCTCTCTGTCTGCTAGCGTTATCTAAATGCCCATAGAAAGAGCTACAGTCTATAGAAAGAGTCACTTTGTGTGTCAGGCGGCAAAGAAAGCTTACAAACCAAAAGATACAATTATCTCAAGCTGCCTTTAACATTATTCAGTTAGAAAAACCATCGGAGACGAGCTTGTAAACAAGGTAAATTGATTACATTTGATGTTCACCTCGACAGATATGACTCGAAGCCCACATCCAAGATGCCGAAAAACACAGCCCGCATTCATTTTACAGTGCTTAGACGTTCCCCCTTTCCCAAACATATATGCAATAACGGCTTGGTTGAGCTATATCGCGTACATAGGGAGAAGTATAAGAAGCAGTATGACAAGGGGCGTAGCAAGCGGTAGGTTGTAGGTTGAATGGGGGAGGGGGTGTAACATCCCCTCCCCCAATTCTTTGTGAGTTTGTCGGTGAATTTTTGATTGGTGGAAAAATTCCCTGGTTTGTCAGTAAGATCGTCTATAGGTAGGTGGAATAGCACCTAAATTTATCTTTATCTATGTCTTCGTCGGTAAATTTTATCCCCCCCCCCCCCCATTCTTGAAGGTCAAGCAACGCCATTGAGTATGACCAATCAGTTGAAAAACATTCATTTGAATGTGGCAGTCTTCGCTTGGTCTTTGGCCCAAGTTTTACGCATATATCATCAATTTGCTTTCTGTTTTTAAAGGAAATCGTTCAGGAGAGTTTCATCATAAGTAGTGGCACAGAAAGCTGTCCGGGGCCCCGTGCGAAACAAAGGGTGTGGCCCCTTTAATTCACCACAGAGTTAAAACTTGGTGGATTGTATAAGGGAGGGGCTAAATTATTGGATGAAAGTGAAAGCTGAAACTGAAATTAAAAAATATCCTGGTGAATTCACTGTGCGCTATTTTATCATTCATTTCTTTGAAGCAAATATGCTTAAGGTTTTTGGTAACGTAATTCTAGGTAGAGTGTCTGTCCGAACACTAACGGAAACTACTCTTACAGATAAAGTGAAACAAGATCGGATGTTTTATAGCCATAGGGCGTAATTTCCTAGAATCAAGCTCCAATGAGGTTAGAATATGAAGTTAGATTGGAGAGGTTAACATTACAATACTCCTTTGATTGTCTGATAATGCACGTTAGAAGGTTGCTAGTAAACCATAGCCTAACGTGCTGTTCACTGTGAAAATTTATCTTCATGTTTATGCTAGCCTTCTTGAAGAGTAAGTAAAGAAACCTTAAAGACACTCTGATTCTAAAGCAATCGGGCAAGTTGCTTTCTTCCCACTCAAAACTTAGCGTCTGTGATAGGATGTTCTTAAAGGTTTTGCAGGCTCTGCTATATCAAAATAACAAGGGTGCCCCTTGAGAAAAATGTAGCAAAAACCAAAAGTAAAAGTAGAAATTGATTGCTTTTTGGAATTAACAAGGGAGGCACAGCCCCCTGGGCACTACACCCCTGCTTCTAGCTTTAAGATGGGGAATAGATAACTTATACGGAAACTTATAGTAATGAATCTGGAATTGTGTTGAAAAACGAGTTGTAGCTTAGTGTGATTCAGCCATTTATTACGCGGACAACGGGAAAACCAACACCAAGAAAAAGACCACAAGGTCGCACGATTAGAAGAAAAGGCGACGACTTTGAAACCTCGGGCTCCGAAGGAGGATGAAAAGGCCCTTTAGGCATTGATCTCCCTCGACATCAGACGCCGCGCAGCCATTGGGCTAGCAGGGGCTATAGCCCCTCCACACTTTTTTGCAATAATAGGTTAGGAAACCTTTTGAAAAGTTTACTCTAACTATGCTCTAATGCAACATTGAATCGTATACTCCTAAGGAGTAGCAGTTTTTCTTGACTGGGAACCCTTTTTGTTCATTTTCTAGGTGTTTTTCTCGCTGTTTTATTACCCCCAAGCTAATTTTATCTATCTTAATAGCTATTGATATCTTCTCTGAACCAGATTTTTTATAAAACCCCAGTAGAAATAAACCAGTATTTTCAAAAAGGGGCGTTTTCCGGCGTTCTAATGGGCGTGGCCTCAAACAATTTTCTGTCACGCCCTTTTCAGCCCTCCCACATTTAGACTGGTGCGCGGTCCCTGCTCAACATTACGTACTGCTTTAGAAATTATGATTCCAAAACAGGATACAAGCATAGCTACTGTCAGTATGGTTTGAATCATTATTGTTGATTGTTCTAATAATTCAGTGTTTCCTTTTTGGAACAGATGTCTTCCAGATCACTTCTCTTTGATTTTTACTGCTGAAAAACTGAGACCATTCGCGATTTTCACACCAATTCTCGTAAATGTTTTGAGCTACACTCAAAAGAGTTTGGTACTTTGCACTTTATATATATAAAAGCTGTGTCGCATCGGAAAACCTTAATTGCTTAAGTCCTTCTTTGCTTCAGCAGTTCTTCGAATCCCATTGATCAGTGTTTTTTCATTTCTTCCTGTGTCGTGCTATTTTTTCAACTTTTTAAGATTTTCATTTGCCTCCAGCTTCATACCACTAGCTGTATATTTTGCTTAGTCCTCATTTAGCTTGCAGTTTATGACAAACAAAGGCCCACATTACTACAAATCGTGTACATTGGATAATATAGGGTGTGTTTTCAAGAGTATCAAAGGCAATTGTTTTATACAAAGCTCCAATGCACAATTCAGATATGTTACTCATAATTCTGCAAACTCAATCAAGGTATCTTGACATGAATGCATGAGTATATCTGTTGATAAAGTGAAATTGATTCTCTGTTGCCTAATCGTGTCTTCCATTATAGATAGTGACTGTAAACCACAAGTTGCCACAGGGGTAGAACACTGACCAAGTCGCTTCAAAGCAAGCACCATATTTGGATTTCATTATTGATGCACGAAAATATGACTAATCATTGGGAATCTGCAGAGGCTTTAAAAGACCTAGAAAGATAGACAGAGATGTCCTTGTTGTTCAACTGCTCTCAGTCAAGGCCATTGACACCACTGGCTCAACGATTTTCAACAGCTCAGCTGAAGATTGACTTGGCAAAGGAAGGCACCTGGTAATATAAGAAGGTGAACTTATATTTGTGCAATATAAGATGGAAAACAACTGTGTATGCTTTATAGAGGTTTTTCTAATATCAAATACATTTTGCAATTCACCTTAATTGGGGCAAGATTGTGTTCCTCTGTCTGGGTGTGGCATTCAATGTAACTTTAACAGGTGTATGAATCACATCACATGACCAGCTATTCTAATACTTAATTGCCAAATACGATAACAATGTGGATTCAAGTTTTATCTTACGGCTGATCTTGGAATTTTTATTGTAATATTGGATACAGTGGATGTCTTAGATCAGGTACAAGCAATATTCGTTTTTCCTATGAAGTTTCTGTTATTGTCTAAACATAGTTGTGATCATGCTAGAGGGCTACATATTTCTTTAATGGTTCCCAATAGATAAGTTCCTAAGGATTTTCTATATGAAAGCAGATGAAGATAATCGTTAATTTCTATAATATTATTCCTAGAAGCCTCACTTTTTAGTCACTATAAAAGTCATAGTATTTCTGTTTCAAGGCTTAATTGATAAGAAAACTATGTTTTGATTCACAACCCTAGACCACAAACCGCCAATAATAACGTTTTCCTGCTAGCAGTACCCTGAGGCTTTGAAGGCAAGATTTAAAGGTTATCTTCATCGTTGGTACTTTCTGATGTTTATTCAGTTCACAGTTATTAACCGTTATCAAGACATTACAAACATTGGCCTAACGAGAAAGGAAGCCACAAATCTGGCAAAATTGTCTTAACACCCGTGTTTCAGTATTGCTACACCTAAAGCGGAAATTAGAGTTAGATCATGTCTATAAAAATCCTCTTGTATACCTTTTGCACATGACCAAGAGTATAATAAATTTGGTTATTGTACATCTAGAGGCTTTTAAAAAGTTCTTAACATTCTTAAATGGTAGCTCTTAACAAGTTCATTTATCTTTCCCCAATAAGGAATTGTAGAAAATATCTGAGAGAGAAGAAGAGAAACTTTAGAAATTGAAAATCGAAAGATAAAGAGAGAGTGGAATCAACAGTGTGCTGGTAAGATGCCTTGCAGTTTTTAGTATTTTCTTTCTTTGTCTAACGCTTGCAATGAAAACTATCACGTTTAATGTGAGTTAATGCTTTTCTCTGTTTTAATGCCTTTCAATGTATGAAAAATAAGCAGTTTTTAATAGGAAGGTTTCTTCTGCATCTCAAAAGTATATGTAGACAATTCTGAGCTATGCAGCGTCTATATTACGAGTTACTGGCACAAGGGGCCACAGTCGTTGTGGTGCATTGGACAAGAGGCAGTGTAAGCTTGCAGCCGTTTTTTTAAGATCTGAAAATTCCAGTTTCAATTAGACCAAATTTATGCTTTTCTCAGATATGTAAGAATTTTATCGGATTATTCGCGCTTTTTTCCCTTCCAAGCATCTTGTTTTACTGCTTATTGTAATCTGTCTGTAATCTGTAATCTGTGACTATCTTCTATGATAATCTTTAAAATCCAATAATTCTTTTTAATGTCTACAATCTACACTTCAAAGCTCTCGTAATGGAGTACCGAAGTGTGACGTCATCAAAAATCTTTTTTAGTACTTTCTCAAATTTGACTACATAATGTGAAAAACGGCATAAAATACCTCTTAATTTGCAAAATCAGTTAGATATGTTCACAATTAAGCGAGATATGGCCAATGGAAGGTTTAAAGTTTGCCAACAGATCACTGTAATTCTGACCTGGTTCATAAAATTATGAACCATGACCAAATTACAGTGGTTAGATGGGGAAAGATCCTGTGGTTATTTGGCAATATCTTAGCCAATTCGTAATACCTTTAACTGATTTCATATATTTTATGATGCATTTCATGTCATGGGGTTAAACTTCAAGAACTTCAAACATTTTACGTCATCACTTTGGTACTATACCTGAAGGACATAAAAACAATCAAAGGTGATCTGATTCTAGAAAAGTGTTCGAAGGTGTTAGCCAGCGATCCTAATTGAATTTTAATGACTAGTTTAAGCGTCAGGTGTTAATAACATTGCTCATTTAATTGAGTTATCTACTATTACGAAAAACCAAGACACGCGTCAAGAATGACCCAGACGAGAACGAACATCATCGCCTGGCTACTTCATGTGCTCTATCCTAGAGTGATATCCAGTTCCTTTTCAATTTTAGACACTTCAAGTGCATAAGGGGTTAACTGGGGACTTATTAGTCAAACCAGGAGGGTGTTTAACGCGCCAATCTTCTTTTCAACTCAGTTTCTCTCTGCACGTAAAAATCCAAGAGCACCTTATTAAACATGCAGATATAGGCATCTGCGAGAAAGAATAAGAAACCAGGCAGGGACCGTGGAGCACATTACAGATTGTGGGTGCTAAAGCGTATTTAGGGGGCTGAACATACTTTGAGTCAAGATCAAAGCGATTTTTTGTATGGTTTTCATTCTCCGGAGTCAGGTGCCCTATCTTACAATGGTCTTTTGCATGAAGCTTCTCCACAAGCTACAGTCATAAATTAGGTGGGGCTAGGCAGAACTGTTACATTTCTGATGTCATTGAAAATATTTGATTGCGATTTTAAAAAGATGCGTTACACGGCATAATTTTCTTAAAAGATACGCCTCAAGACCAACTTTCAAGGATCAGCGTATGCTTCCAATTATAATACTGTAATGTTTATATTATTAGTATCCCGTATGTACATTAAGTCCCGTATGTAACCCGCCCCTGTCATTTCGTACACACGTGTTTTGTTAATCAGTTCTTAAGTATGGAGTTCATATACTGTTGCTTTTAAAGTTAGTAGCTATATAATCATGGAAATTTCTCAATGAACAGCTCCTAAAACATTATAAATACCCATCTTTAAGGAAAGTTATATAACAAGAGTTGAATCATGATTGGTCGTGTTTGGAATGGGAGCGTTGATCCAATAATTCTTAATCCTCAAAGCTTAATCATTTAGGAATCTCAAGATAATCCAACATACCAGGCTATTTGAAACAGAATCGCATGGACAGCTGAGCTGATCACAATCTTGAGTTTGGATTCTGTTGGCTGTCGGAGTCCAGTATTCGGTACAATTTATTCAGACTTAAATTTAAACAGGAATGGCTTGTGGACATGTCAGGCAATGGCGGCGCCAGCCACTAAGCTCTGGGGGGGGGGGGGGACAAACCAAAAAAAATTAAGCCACACCCTTTAAACCACCAGAAAACGCCCTTTTACCAACAGAAACTCCAGTTTTGTCCGAAGTTAACGCCTATGACTAACTTTTGTTTGAAAATTGGCAGTTTGAATATCATAGGATTACATCACAAAAAGCACGGTATCAAAATATTACCCCTCCCCCAACATTTTCTCATCGAATTTGGACGCAATGCAAAATTAGTTCTGCTGAGAACTGGGGGGGGGGGGACGGAGAACTTAATTTTTCGAATAATAGTAATAACAATGAATAAAGAAATGAAATAATAAGCATGGGCATAATATAAGGTGAATAAAAAAATCGAAGTGGTTGCCCAACAAACAACATCAATTGTTTATGGAAATTTTGCCTGACTGACTCATGGTAGATTTCTGCCTGATTATCGCTTTTTTGGAAACTTTTCAATGTTGAGAAACTACAGTTGCCGCTGCAGCCCCCTTATCTCCCCAGACCCTTGTCTTCTACGCCTATGTTAGAAAAGCAAAAGGAACAAAGCAATACGACGACGAGAATCCAATGTCACGAGATAAAATTTTCAAAATAAATTAAATTTAAGTAATAAATTAAATTCAAAGAAAGTTTTGCCGTGAGAAGTAAAGTTTTGCCGTGAGAAATAAAGTTTTGCCGTGAAAAAAGAAAGTTTTGCCGTGAAAAAAGAAAGTTTTGCCGTGAGAAAGTGAGTTTTGCCGTGAGAAAGTACGTTTTGCCGTGAGAAAGTGAGTTTTGCCGTGAGAAAGTAAGTTTTGCCGTGAAAAAGTAAGTTTTGCCGTGAAAAAAAAAGATTTGCCGTGAAAAAAGAAAGTTTTGCCGTGAGAAAGTAAGTTTTTCCGTGAGAAAGAAAGTTTTGCCGTGAGAAAGTAAGTTTTGCCGTGACAAAGTAAGTTTTGCCGTGAGAAAGTAAGTTTTGCCTTGAGAAAGTAAGTTTTGCCGTGAGAAAGTAAGTTTTGCCGTGAGAAAGTAAGTTTTGCCGTGAGAAAGAAAGTTCTGCCGTGGCACCTTTGGGCCACCGTACAGGGTGGTTTGTAAGGTAGAATCAGATTTGACCAATAGCCTCTTCTTCTTCTAATGAACCTTTGCATAGCTTTTTGAAAGGTTATTTAAACTAATTATGAAATTTAAAAAATACTTCCATCGTCGTGACCATTTACAGTTTCGTTTAAGTTAGCCAGATTTCTTTGAATGCCACTCATATGACAAACTTTTGATAATAACATTATAATTTCTGATAAATAGTTCAACCAAATATCCTTATCTTGTTTGAGTAACGAAAATAAGTTCAAAGAAAAGTTTTCAATCATGGATTTAGAAATCAGCTTTGCGAAGAAAAATTTCTAAGTCTTGCGTCATTTTCAGTTCGGATGAAAAATCTGTCATTAAGTTTTTCCAATTTCCGCTGCAAACGACATTTAGATCTATTCAATTAAAATGTTTTCGAGTTCATAAATCAATGTTGTGTTCTGGTCAGCAAACAAAGTGATAGCAAGCTTACTTCTAAAATGAATTGACAAGAAATTTTCTTATCCATTGAATGTGTGGCTCTTTCTTTTATTCATCCATTCATTGGCTAATTCATTCAATCAATCATATGTTTATCCATTTTATCATTAACAGCTGAATCTTTTTTTTGTCATTTATCCCTTTTGTAGTGATTCAGTTGCTTTTACTTATGCAACACACAAGTAAAATTGTGGTTCAAATTTAACAGGGTCAGGGTTGTTAAAACAGATCTATGCTTTTAAAAGGGAGGGAGAATAGAGAGAGAGTGAAGTCTGCTATTCATTCTTTTAGATTCTTTTATTAAAAAAGTTAAAGAACGTAGATGAAAAATTATTTTAGGGGGTGAAGACTCCCAGTAGGCATTTCACAAAGGCGTAGTCTTTGCTTTATTGAAAAACTACTGCTGCCTCCTTTTCTTAAAGAAGACGTGGGTTGCTATGAGAAAGGGAGACGTGACAAATTTGAAAATTCGAAAAGTTACGTAGTGTTTGCCCCTAAACCATGTTAATTTTTTAGCTATTAAATTACATCGTTGAGACCTAAACAGTATTCAAAGATAAATACATGTACAAAAGTATATGCTTCATTTCGCCTCTGAAGTATGCTTTGCTTCTGATCCTTGAATAGTCAAAGCTTTCCCTATCAGGCAGAGAACTTTATAAAAATATCTTACAATGAATTGTTTTGATAAAAGGACGATACAAGACAGTATTTATTTCTTGTATCAAAATAGTGACGATCTCGATGAAAAAAGCTAGAAGAATGACAAATCTGCAAAGCAAGGATAATTTTTGAATCAGCCTTGCTTCCTGGTATTAAAGATAAAACTAGTCATAAACACCACGAAGGGACATCAAATCGGAAGAAACATTGGTACAACCTAAGAAAACATTTGTTTGCAACTTTCTGTCTTTATGTTTCTTTGCAGTTCCATTTGCATATAGCTTAATAATAATGATGATAATAAGAGAAATATTTATACAGTGTAAACTTTGTCAGTGCTGAAGTACTGTTATCAGTAAGGACTCTTATTAAACATCTTTGTTCCCTATCTCTGCTAAAAAAGCCAAGATAAAATTTGGAAGAGGGATGTTTTGCAATCGCACAGCCAAATTAGCACCCTGTGTATAAAAAACAAGAGGCAATGAAGTGTCATAAAAATGAACTGGGAGGGGGTCAACCCGGCTTTTTGTTTTTATGCTTTTTCTGAAAGATATGTAATTACATACGCTCAAGAAGAATTTTTCTCATTATATGTACAACATACTCTGAATTTCTTGGTATGCATATTGTTTTTCAGTCAATTGATTTATATTAATCTGAATCTCAAATATTTGAACGTAGAACTCTGATATCACCAGAATGTTTGCTGGTTAAATGACAACAAAGGAGTTCTAAAACTCCTCTGAGACAGTTCAAATACTCATGCTATCAGATTTTAATTAGAGGAAAACAAAGCAACTAAATTCTCGTGGTTCAAGAAAAAAGATATTTAAAATAAGCTGATTTTACTTTCTGTTTGAAACTTGAGCCAATTTTAAAAAAAAATCATTGTTAATATACGGGCAAAACAGCTTTGACTTCATTTGGCTGTTTGCCAATCTTGTTTTATCATAATCAATCTCTTCTATAGGAACTAACATAATGAACTATTTCATTAGGATCTTGGCAAAAATATTCTTCAGTTGGTGTGAAATAAGATTAAATATAAGTCACTGTAAAATATTTTAGCCAGCCTCGACTTGGAAACTTTAGCTTAAGCATGCGAGGCTATAAGTTCTGCTTCTAGATTTTCTCAAGGTAGTTTTTAAATTGATGGATTAGCGAGAATCAAATGAATGTCGAAGCTCGTTAGAAACAACAGGTCCACTTCAGTCCCAACCGCTGTACCAAGCAAAAATGTATTTTCCCAACAAAGGCAGGATTGTCTAACCACTTGTTATTTTTCAATGAAAGGGTTACTTCGAGGTTTCCTTCTTCATTTGTCAACTTGAATGAAATTAATTTCGCGCTCTTATTTCAAAATCGCATTAACACCTTTCTAGTAAGAGTCTTGTTTGCCATCCACAAGAATTCGTTTGGGTGAACACTTCATGTGTTGCCCACAGGAATCTGTCTTTGCTTGACTTCTCATTCATTACCTACGCATTGAAGTTTGTTGGGTAACCAAGAAGTGCTGGAGCAAGGTAAAAATATTTTCTCACGAAAGATGCCAATTTTAGGAGGAAATTTTGACGTCAAGGACGCCAAATTACTTTAATGTCGATTGAAAATTCATTGAGACAAATGATTATAACGCAAGAAGCGATTTTGTATCGCTGTAATTGTTTTTTATATTTCATACTGGTTGTAAAACAGTACTGGCTGTTAATGTTGCAACTTCGTGAAAAAATCTTAAGAGAGGAGTGGAATGCTCTTTCATTTTTAATGGGACCTGTCGATAAAAGTTCTAAACATAATTTCCGAAATATCAAAACTATAGTTTCAGTTTTCTGCTAGTATCTTCTTTGGCCAAGCAAACCTTTCTTCGATCAACTACTAAACTAGATTCACGATTTGTGCCTAATTCACAGCGTGTATTCCCAAAACATAGAATAGAATAAAACATTTTTATCCTCTTTAACCTATAAGAAGATAATAAAGCAAATGTGGTGCCATTTCAGAAGTACAATTGTGTTGTACAGTCTGGAGGGTGGAGGTGGCTATGAAGCAGCAGAAAGGTGAATGTGTGAAATGAGTGCAAATTCCAAACTGTGTATCTAAGATTCAATTTCTCCTTTGTAGACCCTAAAAAACCCTGGGTACCAGAGCCTCATTTCAGAGGAAATGGTCGAGCAGTGGTCCTTACTAACCATTCTTTCACCGTCTGAGGCTTTGACACCTAGGATATCCCTGAAAATACTTCAGGCAGTGGCGTAGCTTGACTTCCCGGACTTTTGCCGACCAACTCATCAAGAATTGCGAGGTATCACACTCCATAAATCCCTCGCTAGATACGCCCCTGATTTCAGGAAACAAGTGGACATGTATTCTTTGCATGAGCAACAGCATTTTTGTCCCTGAAAACAAACAGATGATGCTCTTATATTGTTTTGCCGTGTCGTGTCATATTGAAATGTGTCAAATTATAATATGCTCAGGAACCGCGGAGCAGGGGGCTGTGGAGGCTTTAGCCCCCCCCCCCCCTCCAATTTTTGCGAAAAATGCAAAATATTAATCCACCATTAAAGCCTCTTTTAACTCTGTTTTAGCCCCTGCATTTTTTTTGGCCCCCCAACTTTTCTGAAAGCTCTGCGGTGCCTTATGCTGTAGTCTATATATTCTGCTTTTTCTTATGCATAGATTCGCGCAAAATGAAATTAACTTATACTTCTTTATGTTGCTTTGTAGGATTTTTCGTTGCATTTTATTACGCGAATCTGAATAACACCTAAATTTGCCCTGCAAAACCTAACTATTGTGTTTCGACAGCCGTCTCCCACCCCCAACACCTTATATGGGATAACCAAGTCCCTACCCTAAAACTACAACGAAAAAACCATTAAAGAAAGTAATTTTCTGCCAGACACTAATGAATGTCTTTGTTCGTCAATTTTTGTGCTTAACACCGTCATATTCTCAACAGCCCTTCTCATAAGCTCAAATAATTATGTAATTGAAATGTAACTGAATTTGAAAATCTCCTCAAGAAAACAAAAGGCCTTTGCCAAGAATTTCCGAAATGACGTTTGTGCTTCGGAAGTCTTATATTGATTTTCACCACGACTCTTCTTATTCGGTTAACGGTCGTCCTTATAATTAAATTCTCTGAAGATTTTTTCTCGTAGCAAAGTACCACAAAGTTTTGTGTTTAAGAGTCTAGACAGATACTGACCCCATAGCTAAGGACAGCAAGGAGAACTGTTTATTGTTGGGGAGACGAGCAAGAGAAATTTTTTAATAAGTGAGGCAATCCTCCGTCATGGAGTCAAAGAGCATGCGCACGGAAATAAATCATTATTACGCATGCTCTCTGACTCCGGGACGGAGGGTTGCCTCACTCATTTGAAGATTTTCACTCGCTCGTCTCCCCAACAATTTAGCAAAGAAGTTGCAATGCTATACTAAAACTCGGCCTTCTTTGAGTTTTACAATACTGGTCCAAATAGGTTCCAAAATATTCTCTTTTACTTTAGAATGAACTTTGATTGCTTGCCTCGCAATAAACGGTTTTGCAAAAGCTATGTCCTTGAATTTCATGTATGGTTTATCACAATTAATGAGAATTCTTACAAATTCATAGTTTAACACTCTGTATCATTCTGAAATGAACTGGTCTGCGTTAAGGCTATAAACACGACAGTATCCGATAGGCTAATCATTTGACTGTGTAGCTTGCACATATTCTTGGATTAAAATCTACTCCGAAACCCTTAGGGCGATCACTTGTATGGTGTTTTAGACGTACTGTTTTTAGCATTGAAAAACTGTTGCGATGTAATATTAGAATCTTTTGGAACTTGGCCATGAATGGCAGACTGATTATCTAAATGGGGGATTCTGAAATACTTCTAGAAGACAAAGCGTCTTGTCAACAAAGTCAGATCATTTGCACACATTAACAACAAAAATTTTCGTCAGATTAATTTTCGGCGGATGAATTTCGTCGCAAAAAATTTCGGACAACTTTTCAGAATTTCGTCGTGACAAAATTTGTCGTGGATTTTTAACACAAATATAGCAACATATTACCAATATCGTCAGAAGTAGAATCATACAGATTGCTTTATACTCAATCTCATAGGTACCGACCTAGTGAAGACTTGGGGGCTTGAGCACCGACTCAGAATTTGGCTCAACCCCCGGGCAGCATGTCAGAAAAACCAAATTAAAGCGGTTATTTACTTAGTTGAAGCAAAAGGGCAAAAGGGGGGTCAACAGAGATGCTTTAAGCATTCAGAGAGTCTCTACTCTATATCTAAATGGTATGACAGTTCATGTAAAAGTATGAATATAAGTGTAAGATTCGGAAAGCATAAGACAATCTCCAACAGGAAATGTTGGCCTGGAAGGTTTGCTTCCGTTGAGTTCAAAATTTGGGTTGAAAAATGCAAATACCATGAACGAATGAAAAAAATAGTACAGTTGAGTAAAAGAAGACAGAGGTGAAATTGAAACTGGTGACAAAAGACAGTTAGAAAGGGTAACAGGGTGGTAAGATGGGTGGGGGAGGAAAGCGCGTTGGTCAAGGGAAAATTGGAGTCCACACCCTTTAAAACGCCAGAAAACGCCCTTTTTCAAATATATTTTTAGCATGATAGGCACTCCCTCTCTTGCCTCCCTCTCACTACGCAACTTAGAACTATTTTTATTGAACAATGATGATAAGGACGTTCGTTCAAGAACTGATAATGGTGATGATGATCATGATGCCGACGGTAAAGATAATTATGGAGACGTTGTAAATAAAGAAAAGAACGTAGTTGACATTTAAAAGATAAAAAGGATGCATTGATTTTGTTTCTAACTTCATGTAAGAGTTTTTCTATACAAAATCTCAAAAATCTTAAATTCGAAAAATTTTGTCGTGACCAAATTTTGTCGTGACCAAATTTCGTCTTATTTTGAATTTCGTCGAAGAAAATTTCGTCAAAATATTGGTCCGAAATTTTATCACGACAAAATTTTGTAGTTAATTGACTCATTGCTATCAAGATCTTTTGAATTACATTTCAGATTAGACGTCCCCTAAAGAATTGGGTGCAAGTATCTGGACCGGAACAGAATCTAAAGAAGGACGAATCTAAGGTGGGATTTTCAGTCATTATCCAGTCGAAAACTAGTGCTAATGACATAACTAAATCTTTTAAGGTGGCAAAACCGTGAGACAACCCCTGCCAAATGTCCTTGCCCACTACACTAATACTTTTTCCATTGTCTATTGCGATTCTTCTTTTTCCTGAGTGTTAATGTAATGTGAAATGGTTTGATCCTGTCCAGTTGATTCCTGTCAGACAAGACAACTATAGGTGAGGAGTGTGTATTGAAGCCAATACTCAATTTGGGAAGGCGAAGGTCGGTGTCCTTTTGTACTGAGCAACACGGAAGCAAAACGTGTCTATTTCCAAGAATTTTGACAGAGTATTTAGGTTGCAGTAAGGGGGAGGTAAGAGGGATGTGCCACTATCACGTGTTGTAAATGCCAGGAGAAGAAAAGGAATATAAAAAATCAAGTTGTAAATATAAGAATGTTGATGGTGCTATGTTGGATAGAACACCTCCAGTACCCAAGAGATGTGTTAGGAATTTGCACCCAATAGATGTGTTCAGGACCCAGGCTCCTTCAAGTAACAAGTGCTCATTTGCTCGTTGAAATGTTTTCAGGTTTGAATTTCTTCCCTATAGATCTCGAGATCTCACTATCTCTACGTGAGCTCATCACTATTATAAATCCCCCTTGTAAATTCCATGGATAATTTTATTAAAGATATCTTTTAGCACCTGTTGTCCTTGTTTGAAAAATGATATGGATTAGGTAGGTTTGCCATGGTACTCAAAGGGTGTGGTGTAATGCTATTCACAAATAGGTTCCCTACAAATATTTATACTGCAAATGAAAAGGAATAGAACATAAATCTAGTTTACGCATATTTTGAAGTCTTGTTTAAAGTTTAAAAAGAATGTCTCTAGAAAGCCAGTCTTCAATCATAAAGGTTCTGAGAGAGATTAACCAAATTAAGTGAAGAGCCCTCTAAATCAGGGTGGGTCCTGTATGCAGGTTACGCTTAAAAATGCACACGTGAAGCGGGATACGATTCCTAAGCCACAATAATGTTGAGGTCAATTTTCTAGTTTCTTCCCATGCTGCCTTAAAAACTCAAGTGCTGCCATAAGCTTCTATTCGATGCCAGGTAGAGACGAGGAAACGTTAGTCAGTGCTTTTAACAACAGACAAGGCCAACAAAATTCGTATCAAAATTCCCTATGCTCAAATCCTTGTACCAGCAACTTACACAGACACCTCTATAGTGGGCAATTTTTCTGGTCAGTCAGGTGTCCGCTATGGAAATATTTTGGCAACGTACTTTTATGATGTAATCTTATGATTTTCAAACTGCTTTTACATAGCCAAAAGTGAGTCATGGGCGTTCCCTTCAGGTAAAAATAGCGTTCCTTGTTAGTAAAAGGGCGTTTTCTGGTGCTAAAAAGGCGTGGCCTAAAATACTTTGTTTTGCTTCCCCCCCCCCCCCCCCCAGAGCGTAGTGGCTGGCGCTGCCATTTAGCTCCTCTACCAACTGAGCCATCCTCGCACCTGAATGTTTACAGAAAATGTTTATGGTTGAACAATGCATAATAAACTGCTCTTTCAATGCAAGTGAATAATGAATAGGATTGGTACGAGTAGTTTCTATCACGTGCCAAACCGCTGTCGAAGAGCTGCTATGATCGTGGTTTTAGGACCTTTTTTCTTGCACAAAGAACAAGTCTATAGAAAATAATTAAAAAGCCATGATACACTATCGTCTTCAACTCAAGTGCAAGCTGTTATAAGCATGATTTTTCCTAGAATCTGCTCCTAGAAGCAGTTTATTTCAGTAGCTTTATCTTTTTCCAGACTTAATTCTACACATGGACCTAAAATGTTTTTCCCGGACCACGCCCACAACCTTAATGTAAAATTTCCACTTTCATAAGTGATGTGATAAGTCTTCCGAAAATTCTGGTCGGTGTTAAATGGAGATTCTCTTAGCTATAGTAGCAACGAACTCACAAAGTGGTTTTCAGGATGAAATCTAGCAATTGATCATTCGGTTACAAAATAATGGTATAGTTTAAAACAGGGGCTCAGCAACAGAACCCTTAACAAGCAATTCATTTTCATTTTCATATTTGTTGTGTTGTTTTTTGGGCGCAGAAAACATTTTACTTTCTAGTTTTTGGGGAATTTTTGAAAATATGGCTTCTACTCTTGTATCAGCCATACTCAACGACAAGGATGCCCGGTGACAAGAAGCAATCATAAACCACGCTTTAGTGCAAAGAACTGGACTGTTGCAAGTTGCAGCTCTGAGTTTTAGGCTCAATACAATAATTAGACAACAAATAAACAACTCTCTCCTTCGTTGCTTCTCAGTTTGTTATTACAGGATACCCAACAGGTTCCATGATTCCCGAATTCCCGCTATGTTTTTAGGCCCGATTCCCGATTCCTTTCCATCAATTCCCAAAACTCCTAAAAGCTATATTCCAAGACACCAAATCAGCGGTGATTAGAAGTCGTGCTGAAGATACCCAATTAGTCAGGCACGAAAAAAGTCTTGATTGTTACTTTCCCTAACTCTGTTTACTACTCATGTCTTGTATTCCTTACTTTGACAAAAAGGAAGTTTCGTGTTTTAAGCCTTATATCCCGAAAGTTTGAGCCGCAGAACGTATGAAATTCGCGATTGGTCATTCTGGCGAAATATCTAGAGAGCTTTTCTATTGGCCCTCTTGGAATGAATCGATGACTAGTCGTCACATGGTTTGTGACGAATTTTAACAATTGTTTCGTTGCTATATCAGTGAAAAAAGTGGAATGAAATTAGAAGTAAGCCTAAATTGAACAAAAATGTATTTTGCGTTGAATTAGTGACTTTCCTTAAAACGCAAAAGTTTCTTTTCGCAAAAGATCTAATTTTGCTTCTTTTGCGAAAGTTAATTCCAAAAATTTCGCGCTTTTCTCAATTCGCGAATTTTTCCTTCCACAAAATTTCTTCCTTTAAAGTAATTGCTTCTGACTTTAAGTATCAAAAATCAAGAATTCTTCAAGAATGTTTGATTTTTGATATAAAAATAGCAAGTTCAATTCTTAAAGGGGCTTTCGAGGAACTTTAACCAAAGTTCAATTCAGCATCCAAAAATACTTCTTAATAAGAATTTGAAAGCAATTCTTTATCAATACGAGTTCCTACTCATTGAATTGATATAGTTGCGGTTTTTGTCTTTAATTAAGCTTCTAAGCAACAGATGCTATTTTCAGCCAGCTTAGGCCATATGTAAACATGGTCCTTTTTATGGCAACATGCCTTTCATCAGAATATCCCATTGCATGTCCTTTTCTCGATCTACACTTTCGCATGTAAAACTTCTTTGGAAGGACCAGGGGCAATGAATCACTATGATTTCAATTAGAATAAATCGTTGATAAAAAGACAAATTAGAAGTTATTTCAAAGATCGGATACATCATCAACGTAAAGTTTCATTGTCCACAAAGTTTCATTATGTTATTAAGAGTAAATCTGTCTTTACGGTTTTTCATTCTAGTGGGAGTTAACTTAATGTCCTTACTGCTAAATATGCTATTAAGCTTTAAACAGGTGAAAACAGAATAAAATATAGCGAAATTGACTGATTTCTCAAACACCTGGTTCAAAGCTTTGCAAACCTGTCTATTGTCACTGCGATAAGTCCTCTCTTCCTAATGTGGGCACAATATTTATCACTGATACCAACAACACTTTGTTCTATTCTCTATTAATTCGACTTTGAAGCTCGTTACATAATCCACAACCTTAACTGATAATTAACTGCCCAAACCATATTGCAATAACAATGACATAACTTATTGCTGTCTTAAGCTACTGTTACTTAGATTGAGAAGGATAAATAAAGACAAATTTATATGACCAAATTTATATGATAAATTCACAAATTTCCTAATAAATTTTCGTTTCATCCAATCATTAACCAATGTTGAATATGCAGTCATAGCCTTATTCCACCATGCCAAGAGATTGAAACTACCCAACTACCCCCTGTTACATTAAAACAGAGTTCGGTCAATTTTTATTGCTAAATATTCCGTATATACATATGTACATACAGGAACGACTCTGCTTTACTCGTTTAAAACCCACACGTGACCAGAACCATCTTTTTGGAATGCTTTCTGCATTTTAAATAGAAAGTCGTAATCCTCCTAAGTCCATTCAAACACGTATTCCTAAAAATAGAACGCTTTGGTGCCAAATGTGAACTAACCGCGTTTTGAAAGGCAATTGTACAGAGCTAAACTGCGGTTTTGCTGCTAGGTAGGTCCAGACAACCCAACCTTGTGTGAAATCTGCAGAAGGCAAATTTGGCTATTTCATCTGAAATGTGGTAGCTGCAGAATTGCCTTAAGCTTAAAGCGCTCATGTAGTTTTGGAATCAAGTGTTGATGGTCTGGGAACCGAGCGCTCATCTGATACATTTCTCTAAAAAACGGCCTCTGATGTGTTATTCTTGAGAAATCATCTTCAAGTCAGCCTCCCCACATTTTTGCTAAATGAAATACTAAGTCAACTCAAATATCTTATAAAGATAAACCTGTTTTCGCAACAAATCCACTGAATCAAAGTGCACAAGTAAAACAGCGTCAGTGACATGTTTGGTTCGACTGGGGCAAGAGGGGAAGGATTAAACTTTCTTTACTTTTTTGGTTCCTCCAGTTTGCGAAGGCCCTGGTTCTACTATAATATAAAGCACTACTTCTTTGTGACTTTATCCTCCAAAGTAGCGAAACCTTCTCATTGAGTCTGAATCAGGACTATGTTGATCTACCAATGTTTTCACAAAACAACAGAGCATTTTTGGAAAATCTTTTGTTAAGCGTACTTAATTTAATCTTGGACCCACAGTTTCCAATCTGCGTCGAAGCATGTGTTATGGGAGCTGAATAGAGTACAAGCGGGAAGAGCTTAGGCAGAGACACCAAAAGAACAAGTACTACTATTTCTTTCAATGGATCTGTAAGGACTAAAGCAGGGCCTTTTGTAGCATACTACCTAGGGGGTATTTGCCTCTCCAGCCCCAGTGACGTTCTATTGTAGAAGGCTTTTTTCCTCCTTTTATAAACAAAGGCTTGCCCCCGCAGCAAATTTTCCTTTGAAAAGGCTATGTACTAAAGCATTTATTCACCTGGGCGCCTCCTTTTCCTTGCAGAAGGTCCCACTTTAGCTAGGTACCCCTTATTTTAGCTATTACCCCTCTGGAGTTCAATAAGTGTTATTCTATTAAAACTAATAATATCTTAATATACCTGGAAATTTGTACATGCCAAACAAATAAACCTGTATTTGCAACATCGCAGATGAGATTTATAAAGATGTGTGGCAACTAGGATGCATATCATATAGTGTTAAGCCACAGAGGATGAAGTTGAAGCATAGAGATAAACAGAGATTTTTCGGTGGACAGTTTAGGCTTCATCAGAGCCTAAATGTAATTAAAGATGAGGATGTACGATATTTATGGGTTTTTAAACCCACCAATATCAGCTTTCAATAATTGAATAAACGGGATAAATATGGCTTACAGAAGGCTAGAAAATAAGGACCGCTTTTCCTGGTGATTCATCCCAATGTTGTGAAAAACTGTCAATACTTCAAGCGTCATGGCTCTTTTTAATGACAAAATTCAGCTCTATTTCTGGTTTAGAATGATAAAGTACTTGAGTAATTACACTAACTTGTGGACAAGCTGAAGGGATGGCGGATGGGAACGTACTGATTTTGTGTTTGAGAACCAATTTTATCCCCACCACACCCCCACCCTTTCCTTGCGAAGTAGAGCATCGAAATTTCAAAGTTTTCATTCATATTCTGATTACGCCCTTGGTGTTTAAGAACGTTTGTCAGCCTGACAAATCATAAGTTTTTTCTTCAAGGGCATTGACCTCTGAGCCAGCTATTGTCAGGAAACATCCCTTTTGACAATCATAGCAGACAAAGTTCCTCATCAGAATACACTAACAGGAACATTTATTTTGTGGCAAGAATTGCAATGGTTCCTCTCATATCCTGCGACTTTCCATCGTTAGTGTTACTCCGAATCTTATTTTAAGCAGTCTTTGGGACGTACATGCACAAGTAGCAACGCTGGCTATCCCTGGAATTAGATTTATACGATACTTTTGTTCAAAAATGGCAAAACCACAATGTTTCTTCGATGTTACGGCTGATGGACAAACACTTGGAAGAATTGTAATGGAGTTAAGAGCAGATGTTGTCCGAAAGACTGCTGAAAACTTTAGAGCACTTTGTACTGGAGAGAATAGCTTTGGATACAAAGGCTCCTCATTCCACCGTGTGATTACAGATTTCATGTGCCAGCGTGGTGATGGCATGATCGATGAATGAGTGCAAATATGGCCTATTTTACAATATTAAAATCACTACACACTCTTGGATAACCACTGATCAAGCTTTTTCAAAATGCACACTCAAAATGACACCCAAGTATATTCTGCATCTTATAAAAATTGATCTGGGAATCGGTCTTCACTGTTCTTTCTCGGAATTCACTGTTCAAGAGAATCCCGATTAACCAACTGTAAAGGGAGCCAAAGATGTAGACGTTATAGTAGGTGTTCCTCAATCCGACGGGCGCGTTACAATAGTGGCACCAGGGTGGTAATATTTAGGGGGGGGGTCAAAGGAAAGATTATCGAGGAAAAAATGGGAGTTCACATCCTTTGAAATGCCAGAAGACGCCCTTTTTTTAAAAAAATTCTGCCATTTGGAGGCATTCGCCCCTTTTTGCTTCCCCCTCATTACACTACTGGCTCTATTTACTTTTGTAAAGTAGTATTAAAGGGCTTAATGCCTAGATCATTATGAAGGGAAGTTCTCTTATGCGGGGCGCTCGTCATATCGGGTTTCCATTGCAAAGGCATTTATAGTATCCACGAGCACACGTCCCCTTTTTGCAGAGCAGAAGAATGTTGGTCCTTGGTACACATAGAATATTGATGATCAATAAAGTGCAACGGTACTCTTCTATGTGCTCTTTTATGTTCCTTAGAATCAAGGGCCTTCTTGACAGAGTAACTAGAGAGAAAAATTGCCCCTCCTGCCACAGTCACCTTCCTTTATATAGAACAATAGACGGCCTTTTACAAGGTTTGATTTTATAATGTTTCTTATAATTTATATAATTTTTATAATGAAACTTTGTTATAATTTTTCTTGGGATTTCTTTGCTCGGGTCCTGGAGCAATCTGCTAATGACCACCATTTGGCGAGCCTGATCTACATAGCCAAAATACCATTCAAGCTTGGAACCAGCAATAGCAGATGTTTCTTACCCTTGAAAGGACTGGGTTGTCACTCATTTTCATTTCACTTCTAGACTGACTTTCTTTTTACTTTCTTTTTCTTATTTGTGTTTTCTTTTTGGTATGTATAACACATTGCATGTTATCTGTCTGGTTATCGGCTTTGGCATGCGATGTCTCTTAATCAATTGCTGACAAATTTGACCATGATCAGCCACTGTTGAAACAGCTCATCAAAACGGTCTAGTGTCAATGGTATCTTATGTGGCAGACCTCGACGAAGTCTATCCAGTCTTTCCTTAGGATTTTGGCTTTAGAAGAGACTCACTTATGGCAGAAAGAAAAATGCAATCTGGATTAACAAAACTTACGGCTAGATTCACCTGCCAAGCAGAAACGTCAGACTCCTTCTTAACTAACCATGGTTTACGCTTCAAGGAAATTTGAAAAGAAATTTTTTCTTACAGATTGTCGCCATTCATACTAATGATTTATCGACGAAAAAAACACCAAAACCCGAATAAGGGCAGTGGGATAATGCTACCTCGGTCCATATGTGTAACAGGTATGAAGGCCAGAAAGATGATTCGTCATTTAGCAAAACATCTCGTCCGTGAACTAAAACCTTTTACAACAATCTTTTAAACCATTCTTGCCTACACTCTCTCTCTCTCTCCATTCTCCTCACGGTCTTTTGAAAAACACGTGATCTAAACTTCAAAAGTAATCTGGGGCCTAATCCGGGGGCTGGTTAGTGTACTCACATATGTCCCTACAGACCTGCAACGAAGATGCTAAAGTCAAATGTACGGACAACGCAAACTTCAATGCTATTAAATTCACAGCTCGGTAATGCAAAACACAATAATCATACAAAAACAACCCAAATAATTGCATCTTGATATCCAATTTCCATTGCCAAAAAAGAACTTCATTTAATCCATTTTAAATACATTAAAATACTTTTTCCTGAACTTTCTTGCTGAAATTTGACGTAAGACTCCCTCAATGCTCAAAACTAAGGCCAGTTCTTTTTATTCACTTTATCGATGATATCCTGCCTAAATGGAATAAAGACCCGCTCTCAGTTTTACTGATAGCTTCTTAAAGCAGAATGTGGACTACACAGAAGCTACTATCGGAAGCTAAAAATTTGTTGTGAACGGCGCAGACCGACGGACCTACAATGCCTGCCAAAATGTTTTAAAATACCCAGCTAGTTGCGTTGTAAATTTTTCATTTCTTTTCCCGAATACTACTACTTCATCTTCCCCTTCTTCCCAGAAAAATTCCGATTGTCTAGAAAATTATTATCAGACTAGCTACAAGAAAAAGGTACTCCAAATCCTTTTTCCTTATCTATAATAACCTAGCATTGTTCCTAAAGAAGAAGAAGGGGAATGGATTGCATTTGTCTTTGAATTTGACGCTAGTAATGTTGCAAGATTCTTGGCAGGGGTACTATGTATGAGTGTCAATCTTCTAACAGAATAATCACCACATAGAAATTCTACTCAAGTCTCAATAAAACCATAATGTGTATAATGAATCATGTTTTTGCAAAAGCTATTGGGACAGTATCGGATAACTGAGAACACAGATCTAAACAAACGTGATGCACTCGAAAGCAATAGCTGTTTGCTTTGATATTACATCAAACCTCTGGCATTCACCCGATGTTTGTTCAAGTCAACACATTTACGTATTGCAAATTTGCACATGCAATACATTCTTTAAGCATTCCAGACATCACAAAGATTAATAATCTATTAAGGCATAAATGAATTAAGAGGGTTTATATTAGGATATTGCACATGCTTTTAAATCGTTCACGTCTAAAATACGGGTCCAGCATTAACACAGGGCGGTCCTATTTGACTCGGTATTCACAAATTGCATAGAGGTGTCTGTACTGCAGACGAAGGGTGTACAGACGAAAGAAAGACAGAAGTACTAGTGCTTTTAACCTTACATCGTAAAGTAAAGTAAGTATTCAGGCAGTGTATAGGCTTAAGAATATCTATTATAACATATTCATTTACTGTTTTAACAAAACTAATTGTCAGTAAGTAGTGAGACAGGACAATGTCTCCAGTTGAACAGTAGGCGTGTTCAAGAATTTTAAATGATTCTTTAGAAAATGCTATGTATCTTTATACAATCTCTAGACGAGAAGGTGGTTAGGACTTTTTACCACCTGCATGCTGTGTTAACTTCTTCGCCACACTGTTTCGTCCAGGAAGAACATACCTAAAAAAGACTCTAATTGACTTATACGAAAAGACCTTCGTGATACCCAACATGAGGACGCTGTCATTCAGTTTGTGGCGCAAGTCACTAGATTGTATGAGAGGGGGCGGAGGACAAAATAAACAGCCAACAGGATTGGCCAAGACAGCCATTGGGCGTGGGGGGAATACCTTTGCAGTGGTCAATTGACTCAAACAGAAATGTTGGTGAATCATTCACTAGTTTCTAATTTCTTAAGTACAGCAAAACATTTATACAGTAGACAGACGTTGAATTAAAGTTACTGTCGATTTAGGAAAGCATGAACGGTTTGGATGCTACGTGTACAGTAGGAGAGAGTTAGGGACAAAATTATTCGTCTGTTCTGGGTAGGTGTCCGGTATCATGAGCCGTCTGTTAACGGACCTACTATTGCAGGTGCCTTAGTTTGTAAACAATATTCTGTATTTGTCAAAGTTAAACTCTACTTTTGAGCTAACTGATTTTATTCAAAACTCATTCAAAGTTGTAGTAGCACCCCTTGTGTTATTCATCGAGGTTGTTTGTTACTGAAACCAAAGTATTGACGTAATAGACCAGTTTTACATATCAACAGTAGATTAGCCTTGCGATAAAATTGGATGACATCAATACGACCAAGGGCGTAGCTAGCGAGAGGGGTGGGTGTAAGGTGGTGTGACACCCTGACTCTGTAAACAACATGGGCCTTGTGCAGGAGTTGTGTGGCAGGGGCAAGAGACAGCATTAGCATCAGCAAAACTTTTAGCGGTCCCTTCTTGAGAGCCTCTGATTCATCCCGGCTATCTCCCCTCTCGACAGTTCTGCTGACACTCCCAATTCCTTATGAGTTGATCGGTAAATCTTCAGTTGGTCTGTAAAAACCACTTTCAGTGGGTGAAATAACACTCAAGTTGTTCTTCATTGATATCTTTGTTTATAAACTTGACTCTAAATGGCCCCTTTATCCGCCCCTCCCAATTCTTCAAAGTCGAGCTACACTTCTACATACGACAGAAGTATCTTCACAATAACAAGTATGTCTTCTCGATTACATGCTTGGTCAGCCAACATGGGCCAAAACTTCGAAAGCTAGAGCCGCAACTGTAAATCGGTTTAGAAATTTTTAAGAAACCCCAAAAAAGTTCTGAAGTGATTACAAAGATAAGATCCTTACAATTAGGATATTTACAATTTTTTAATAACAGTAAAAGCCATAAGTGTTATTCTTAAGTAAAGACTGTTTTTTTGCTTTATCTGTAAAACTTCGAAAAAGCTATAAAAATTGAACAATTCATGCTTTTGGTGTTTTTGAAATAGAAACTTTGTACAGCGTGTGAAAAAATTTCACCTCTCTTTTTTGCTACTATTTCCGACAGTTTTCATAAAATCTACCAAATCCTCTTTTTAGAATAAAAGGAAAATTTAATACTTTCCCATTTCTTCCTGGTTTTGTTTCAATTCATTCATTTCATTTGCTCTGCCTTACAAATAATCTTTTAATGGCTTTATTTTTCTGTATAATCTTAAAACGTTAGAAGATTAAAATGTCTATTTTTTCAGTTATCAATCTTTATTAGTCTGATCTTTTTCTACATAAAACTCTCAATTTATTTGTCTCTTTTAATAACCACAAAACTAACCATGTCTTATTCCAATCGTTATTGAAAAGTTATGAGAAATAGATCATCCAAACCATCGATTTTGGTGAATTTGGCGAAAATAAACAGAACACAAAATTTTATGCAGTAAAACATATAAACTGGCAACTAATTATTCAATTCTAAAGAAAGTTCTAGTTTGATTACATCTACCAAATATTTGGCCTAGGATTCGTTTAAGCGAACGATTTACTTAACTACCTCATTGGCATATAAGCAAAGTATATAACAACTTTAAGCGTTCATTTTTCAAGCAAAATGCTTACTAAAACCAGTTTTTTAATCCTGTTCTTTCTTAGCATAAATCATCCAGTTTCTTTCAACAGTAATCTGACCTTTATGTGACAAATCTATTGTGTTTCCCGAAAGGAAGCAGAGAATTTATGAAAATTAATGGGGTCAAAACGCAAAGAGAAGATTCTCTACTGTGAAATTTGCACCATAGCAAGTGGACAGTAATTGATCGATGATCGTTTACTGACAGGCGATCTATTTCTGTAGAACAGCCGAACACCAAAAAGGGTTTTCATAACAAATTGATATTTTTGAAATTTTATAAGTTTCATAGTATTACCATAAGTGCAAGATTGGTCAAGCACCACGTCGACAATCGCAAAGATTTTTGAATCGCAAAATATGAGACGCCAATTCTTTCTTACGACTGACAAATCACGTTGTTTAACATCAGCACTTATGAAAACTATGGGCTGACAGATTTCGCGTATTAACACATTTCTTTTGCTTTGTTGCTACATAAATTTGAATTTATCAATGCAAAATTTACTGCTGTGCGTTCCGAAATGTCTCTTTTTGTTTACTCGTTTTCAAATATCTCAATTTCACTTACAAGTTTTGTTTTATCTTGTTAGACATAAAACATGCTTTTGTGACATAAAAAGCTCTCTAACCACTTGTTGGCTCTTTTAATTTATCATAATCTTGCATAAAATTTGCCGGCATGTTTAATGCCAGAAATTCAAAGGTATTTGTTCAAGCAAATTTTTGACATAATTCTTCTGCTTTACCTAAAGACTTAACAGAAAATTTTTAGGCATCTGATGAAAGAAAAAATCATCTCATACTTTTTTCGTTCTAATTCCAAAGCTTATAAGATCATCTCTCTATGGGTTCTTATTTTAGAAATTGTTGGGATTATGAAAAGAAAATACTTAATGATTCATCAGTTATGCATACTTGAAGTTGATTTTGGCAGAAAACATTTATCTGTGCCCCTAGGAATGGCGCCTAACGGGTATGGCAAGAGGATTTATTTCTCTCCTGTTCAATCCCTTGGATGCAATTTTAATTCGTTGTTTTACACATTCTGTGCCAAAAAGGTTGAAGGAAGGATTGCCTGACAGTACCTTCACTTTAGTTTGAGTCAGGGTTAGGGATAGGACAAGAGACTTTATTCTTCTCCTGTTCAATCCCTTGGATGTAATTTTAATTCTCTGTCTTGTACAGTTTGTGCAAAGAAGGTCGGAGAAAAGATTTTTGTACAGTACCTTATATAGGCAGTCTCAACGTGACATAGCCGCAGACTTGGCTGGGTTGGATTGGGTTAGAGCTAGATTTAGTGCTACTTTAAAGACATTGGTTCTCTTATCAATGTATATTCCTCTTTTTTACTTTGGCACACTAGAGTGAAGTTACAGTTGTGTAGAGAGATTGATACCTCAAAAAACCAGTTTTTTTAGACAGTTTTCCAAAGCCATTCAAACTGTCTAAAAGATTTTCAAAATCTTGCTCAAGAAACTTCTGATATTGTTTCTAATAAGCAAAATTTTGATATATTGAATTAAAGTGTGCTTTCTCCGTAAAATAGGAGCTTTGCTTTTTATAAATCTAGCTTCCTCTCTGTAGAGACTAACCCTGAAATTCAAGTAGCTCAATCTTTCTTCCTGTAGAGCTTGCAAAACCATCTCATGATCTTCAACTATCTCTTATGGACAAAAAGACTCCTGGAGCCCCATATAATTATAATATCATTACTGCAAGTACTTGGCTGCGGTACTAACAAACACATCCCCCACAAGCTGAGATAATTTTGTCTAGTCCTTTCAGTTTTTATTTTCACAGGGAATAGCAGGTTGGACATAAAACCGGTACTCTAAAATTTGTTTTTGACTAGCAGGGGATGGGGTTTTGTGAAAAAGGGAACTTCACAATGACTAGAGACACAATTATCTCAGCCCGGGGGGGGGGGGTGTAGAAATAGAAAAAAACCAGGATCATTCCATTTTTTGAAAGGAGACTCCCCATTCTGGAAATTTCTCATCTGGGACGGTTTTCACCGGGCTTATTACACAGAGTTTTGAATAACTGCTATAGGAAAAGAAATGGTTGCCTCAAGGAATGTATCACTCGTTAAAGGAAATATTGAGATAATAAGGAAAGATTTTGTCGCTACGTTTGAACTCATTAGTGATAAATGGCCGCTACTGGGCAAACGAGGGTGGAACTTTAGGCCTTAATTCAAAGTGCTGTCAATTGTCACGTTCGTAAAATAAATGTAGGGATGGTATTACTGACTTAAAATAGGAATTGGAAAAGCCACATTTGATCTTTATCCAACAATCCCACACCAGATCTAAAAAAGCTTGTATTTTGTCGGTTTGTGTTTCTTGACAACCATTGATCTGTTAAATCCATGTTAAGTTGCCTGGGGGTTTGCCTAGCTTCAAGTGAAAGATATGACCCCGATGACAATAATATGTTCATAAATACTTCTTTACATATATTTGATATCTGTAGATAAGTGATATGATGTGCTTGAACTATGGACAACCAGTTGAAGCTGCTTCCAATTGGCTGAGAATTAGCCAATGAGAGTCAAGAATTTTACTCAAGGGTTGTTAACACTAGCACTATCTTCTTGAAATTCGCTTGAAATTCCTAATGTCATATTGCCATCTGCTTTGTGCAAAGATTTTCCTTTGGCATTAAAAATCTTGCAATTGGCATAACGACAAAAAGTTATGATCGATAATGTTAATTGCAGGGCCTTTTACAAAGGAAAATCTTTGCATTATTCTAGCTGCAGGATAGCTTAAAGGCAAATGCCAGCGAGTATGAAATCTAGGTCATTTATTGGCTGTTTCTCAGCCAATTGGAAATTGCTTTAAATGATTTTGTCCAATTTCAAGTATTTAAAGTCTTGGCCAAACTGGGCAACATTGTTGCCCGACAATGTTGCTCGAAATTTTGTTAATTTTTTTGTCGCCGAAACATGGTGGACAAACTGGGTAACATTGTCATGCAGCATCTTTTACTGATGTTGTCAAAACAGCGTGCCAAATGTGATCTGATATGTGGTTTTCCGCGCCATATTTGATTTGAGCAAAAATTTGGATAAGTATGGCAGATAGAAAGCAAGCTGCAGCTACTGGAAGCTGATTTTGACACCACAACACCTTTGTTGCTTGGCACTCTATGGTCGAGCACGCGGGTAGAATTTGGCTGATTTGTTTTTTCAAAGAGCTTGCATTTGGACTTGTTTCAGACGAGACTTTTTATTCTTCCTAAACTATTCTTCCACTCCATGGTTTTCTTCCCATTCGGTACAATCAACTTGAAAGCTTAAATTTTGACAGGCCATTTTATTTGATTCGAGTAGAGCATACTGTTTTGCAATACATCACTGCGCAAGTTGGATTTTCTCAGATTGGAAATTACGGTGAATTGTTGCCCGACAATGCGGCCAAACTGGACAACATAAAGCTTAGCAACAAATGTTGCCGAAAAATGTTTGAGCATGCTCAAACACTCGAGCAACAAATTTCTTGATGAATTTGTCGGCCGACACGGTGGCCAAACTGGACAACATTTGAGCAACATTATGAATTTGTGAATGTTGCCTAACAATGTTGCCCTGTTTGGTCAAGGCTTTAGGGTGCTCTTTCAGGTTACTTGGCCCAAAATCAAATCTTCTGTAAAGATCTTTTCATCGTCTGCCCACTCCATATCTCTCGATATTTGATTCCAGCAACCATATAAGTCTGAGTGTTTTGATTCTCAAAGATCTCTTGAATGAAGTGGCTAAAATAGCAAGCATTCTATTATGAATAACCATTTTCACATACCGCTAAAGACCCCGCAATACATTTAGTGAAGCTATACCGCAAGTGGTTGTGACACTGCTTAAATCATCAACCAATCAAACGTATTAGTATTACGTAATCAACAGGTGATTCATGTTATAGTCACCCTGTGGCCATACAGCTTTTGGTTGAGTCGAATTCCAATCAATGGTTTAAATAAGAGGGTTCAAGGTTTCCGAATCAAAAGCTTGCAGTAAGCCTCACGAGCTTGTCTTTCATTTTTCACAGAGTTGATCCAGAACAAGCAGAGCAATGGAGATCAGAATAAAGTCGACTGTGTTCTTGCTAGTTCTACTTATTAACGTGATTGTTGGCAAGGATAACCAGGTAAGCCTCTTTCAAAGTGAAAAATTAATCCTTTTCAAAGAGATTTAACGAACAATTTTCCAGCTTTTTTTGTTTGCATAGGTCTACGCTAGAGTTTGCACAAATCTGTTTCGATATCAGCTCCAGACTTTTTCTATTGCTAAAAAGGATGTCTTTGCTTGATGAAAGAATAGTTAACAAATTCTGAAATTTACCTGGAATTTTGTGTAATTTCTACTATGCATTTGGAAATTAAAGATTTAATGAAGTTCTGCAAATCTTGACAATTTTCGCAATTTTTGCCAAAGGTTGTCATTGCAATGGGGCGCTTTTCCAGTGCATGGAGAGTTAGGTTATTTAAATATTTTTGCATTTTTTTCAATTCGTTTTCCTTGGAATTTTCGTTGAAGCTTTGGTTTTGCCAAATTATTTAAAGAATGCTAGCCTCACCATCACTTCTCATGGCAGAGTTTAGCCAGGGTGATAAATTTTAACAGTGACCGCAGATTTTGGTTTTTAGAGGCTATTTATTGCTTATTGGCGGAGGTTTTAATTCCATATAATGTACTTGGAGTAAACTTGTTCCTACTTTAGTTTAGCTTCATTTGCCCAAAGCTTTACAATGCCACGTGAGTAACCAAAAATATCAGCTTACTTTTTATCTGTCCTGTCATTCTATGAGGGGTGTAAAAAGTTTGGATTCAAATGAATTCGATCTCTCTAATTGATGGTTCATGCACCTTTTTGGAGAAAACGTTTCTTTTAGCGCTTAAATCAGAATGAAAATACTTTAAAGGGCGGAAAAGATTTACACGTTGCAAATATAGTGAAATGATCAAATGAAATGCGCGAATTGGCCGCCTTAAAATCTGCGCGAAATAGAAATTCACGATTTGTCCCATGTGTTTTGCAAGTCAGTTTTGAAAAGTCTTTACAAAAAATTATGCATTGTTTCTATTTGAATTCCACGAAAATCATTTTATCATTTTCCCACGAGCTTGGTAGTCCTGCCCTTAAAAGTAAATGTCTTTTGCAAAATTACGTATATAATGATTTTGTCTTTGCGACATGTTATGACAGCATGGGACATATAGGGTTTTAATTTTTGTAATGCGCTTTCATTGGGGCTACATCCATAGGGAACGTTTGACACCTCCACCCCATTGGCAAAAAGTCGTTTAATAAACGAGGAAGCTTTTTGCAATTTAGAGGTGCGTCATCGTCAAATTTTCAAATTGTCACCAAAAATGAATGACTGGCTCACTTACCTGGCAAATTGGTCTTGGACATCACTAGGTCCTCAGGACAACATCGTAGTGATTATTAGAGACGACATCAGCAACATAGAGCTGCTCCCAATTCCTTGAACGACGAGCAGCTGTGGGTTTTCAGCTTAGGTATACAGACGCATTTACACAATACATTTGCTTAATTCAGTGGAACATAGACTAAGCATGCATGGCTATAACTAACATAAAATGTCGTGGAACATCGTAGATAATGCCAACAGGCGCCATGCATTTGTGCATAGAACCACCATCTTACTTTGCTTAACCTCTTCAAAGGTGAATCCAAGAACCCTCCCAAGATTAACTTAAGTCTGTGTGTCGATCCGAGGTAGGAAATTCGAGTTTAAAGGCGCTAGGTTTAATTGACTAAGAATGCAGAAACTTATCTGGCTGCACCTCTAACCTCGTCAATTAGTTAGATAGCTCTTTTTTTATCCTACCCAGTCTAAAGTACACTGGACATTTCCAAACTGATGTTAAACATTTGTTAGCATTCATTCATCTGTTATGTCCTTAATGTATTGGCTTAAAACTTCGTTAGCTGCATATCATAAAGTAATTGTTACTGGATGTGAAAGTAAATTTGAGTACAGAGTACTGGAAATCGATGCCACATTCGTCTTGTGAGTGCCTTTTTTCTCTTCAAATAGCGATCAGAGCCTTTTCATTGAATTTAAGAGTTGAGTTACAATGGCCTTATACGCCCATTGCCACAAACCAATGCAGGAGAAAAGGGTTGAAATTGACGTCACTGGATAACCTATCTTGCCTAGGTCATTGCATAATCGAGATTTTTTCTATTCTTTCCAAGTTTTAACAGAAATGCTCACATACCTGATAAATTGCATTACTCCTTATCATGCGGGCGGGCGGTATGTGCAGACAACTTCAAGCCAACTTATTTGCGGTTAAAATACAATGATACCGTTACATTTTTCGACTAAGCCCGACGATGTTAGAAAAAACTAACATTAAACGTGAGTAGCCGTTTCTCAAATTGAGAAACTCCTCTAAGCAATATTTTAGGTACTGAAAGGTTTATGTCTTGTAACTTGAGAAAAATTTGGTGTAATTTGTAAAAGCATATAATTGAATAATCGCCCAAAACCTTTAAACAGAATTTTTTTCTGGAAAAAAGACTTAATGTTTTGCGTAGCAAAAACATTTACCCTTCATAAAAGGTTGCAGACTTTCCTGAGTTAGTCTGAAAAGCGCTTCGACATAAATTTGCACAAACGGAAGAAACTTGACTCTATCACTAGTATAGAGTATGACTAAAATTGGCTCAAAAATAGAAAGTATGGAATAAAGGATCCTGAATAATGTTGGGCTGATTTGCGATCCCAATATCCCTGGCTATACCGCTACTAAAACCAAGCTCTTTTCCCTTTTTTGTTCGTTGTGTAGGAAGGACTTTTGGAATAAGCAATTGTTCTGTTGCTTGGAGACGTGAATTTTTTTGAGGTGGCGTTACTGGGGGTCTCGGTATACTCCTTATGACCCTGCTTATAATACCCGGTCGTTCAAAAATTATATGGATCCACCATTTCCCGTGGATCCATACAGTCACGTGAAAACCAAAGGGGTGTGGGAATGGGGTGTCACACCCCAATCTTTGAAACTCATTAAATTAGCCGGAGAGTTTGCGAGAAGTTGGAAAATCTTAGTCGTAATTCCAATGCTAATTTGCATCAGAAAATGATATTACATAACGCCGATGCCGAGAAATCTCTCAATTCTGAAAAAACGACCGAACCATCCAATGTTAAGGTTCTTTAAGTAAAGGCTTAATACAGAACTATGATTGGTTTATTGCCAGTCAAGAATTGTGTACCCTTTATCCTCCCAAAAACACCCGTCATTTTACATCCCTGGATCCAAATAACGCAAGGCTTATCCGTACTCTTTCGGGTTCGTGCCGGAACGGATGTACTCTCGTCTCGTGCACACGGGGTCGAATAGAGAATCGGTTCATTTGTAAAATCTTTTGCTAGACCCATTGCAAAATGTTTTAAAAACAATATATCTACAAATTTTTCATGAACAAGTTCAATGGATACTTTTATTTTATCTCAGGAAAGTGATGAAAACTTGCAAAGTAAAATATTCTTAATAGTGTTTTGGGAACCAATTAGTGAGCTTTTTTCTATGTGTGCTTCACTACTGAAAGTATTTGCAATAAAACTCATAATGTACCCGACAGCCTACTGGTAGACATACACAATACTGGAAAATTCCTAAACTTGTTTGTAATTTTAAGATGTGGTTATCCATTCACAAAAGTACACCAAGCCTTGAATGAATTCCAAACGAATCACCCTTAGGCAAAGTACATTGGCGATAGGTTTATAGCTTCGATTAATACACTGAAGCATTCGCTAATGACAGTTTGTTTAATCAACGGTAAATAGGATTGGACTTTTGTTTACTGCTTTTTCACATATTTTGGCCAAATCTCATTGACCCTACGTCCAGCCTTGGTTTCAAATCTTTTTCATCAATTACTTATGGAATGCATATCTACAGTTCGAGCAAAGAAAGACAACCGTATTTTAGTCTAAATGTCAGCAATGAAGAAAGCAATGAGCCGCTCCAATCAATATTCACTCGATATTGTTTTTTCGTAATTTTTCTTGGTTTGCTATCGTTAAAAATTGGTATTGATGTTACGTATAACCTACAAAATTGGAAAAATGTATTGGTATGCAATGAAAATATTTGTCTGAATATCTAAATATTGAAAGATCTTGATAATCTGATAATTCAAATAAACCAAATATTTGCTTCTGTCCAACGTATCAGGGATGATAAAATAACAATACCAAAGGCACTTTCATAGCGCCGTATTTCTCCAGGGCTCATAGGCGCTTAACAACAAAAAGATTACATAAATATGATTAATATAAAAATTGAGGCTAAAGAGTGTAATTTACATTGGTTGATACAATAAACGTGATCCTATGCGCCATCCTATGCGCGGACATGCGCGGACATGCGCGGACATGCGCAGACACCAAAATACTTAAAAACCTTAGTGAAATATTTATCGACCAGGCAAATTCTTTATCATTTTTCAAAAATTCTATCAAGCTTAGATGATTCTTGAAGAAAAAATTTCTCGTGTCATCATCAGTTTTTTAGGCAGTTTCATATTTTATTTGTTTTTGGTATCTGCATCAAAATGTTTTGCTGTCCAAAATAATGTACTGCAAGAATCAATCATTGGTCTTCTAGTTGTTTGAAAAACTCTATCCTTTATCGATCATAGTTGAGTGAAACAAATGTTCCAATGACGAACACTTCTCCAAGCAACGGGCAAAATCTTTCGTCCAAAACTTTTTTGATACTGTCAAAGCCTTGATCTTATCACCTCCAGACAACAGAAATTCTCAACAGCGTCAAGTAAATCTGATCTAATATCTCCTTTTTTCTGTTTTAAGAACTAAAACAAACGCACGTGCGCAGATAAAACCAAAGGGCTGATACGGTCTAGATAAAACATTTAAGAACATCATTGCTATAACAGATGAAGCACGTAGCCAGTAAAAGCAAAGCTGATTGTTGAGTATGAAAGTTTGACAAGATGATAGATGTTTTAGATAGAAGGAATTAAGTATGACACAATTCATGACTTCTTTAAGGCCTTCATATCTAAAACACATGTCAGGTTGCAGGGCCACCGAGACCTCTCGACAACGTGAGAAGGATAAGCCCCCTTCAGAGCAGAGGTGGCACCAGAAATCTTCCGACAGAGGGGCTTGAGCTTCCGACAGGGGGGCTAAAATGACTAAAATAAGCAGTTTTCGTACGTTCTTTTGTCAAATGTGCTCCGACAATAACCTAAAATTTCCTCCGATGTGGGGGCTAGATGCTTCCGATGGAGGGGATGTAGCCCCCCTAGCCCTCCCCTGGCGCCACCACAAGCTTTTTTTATTTCATAATCGAAGCAATGAACAATAATAATGTAAAATACTGATACATTAACCTGTTTGACAATCATTCGCGCAACAGGTCTGGGCATGTGATTGTCATAAACAATGCAGTGGAATGGAATGTGTTCAGCAGCCACTGAGGCTTTTGATCTGAATTGAAAGAAGAATGAGGCCCAGGAAGGAATCTGTGAGAAAAGTAACTCCCGTCGTGAGACTGTGAGAAGAGACGAATATCCGTGAGCCTCAAGGCCAAACCATGAGACTTGGCAACCTTCGAATATTTCATTCAGTCCTTTTCTTGCAAACGTTTAAAACGTTTTATGATTTTCAGATATACTTTTATTATACTTGATTAAATCCAATTTGAAGATGGAATTCATTACTTTATGAGGCCCTCTAGATCTAGCCCTAGGGCAACTTTCCCTCTCTTCCTTTCCTTACTTGGCGGCCCTGTCTGGTTGTACGGAAATGGCTTGATTGCACTTGATTGCACGAAAACCTTCAAGTATGGTTCTAGAAACATGCCTTTCAGGCAGTTATTTCGTGACGAAGATTATACACGGAATCCTTCAAGTATGGTTCTAGAAACATGCCTTTCAGGCAGTTATTACGTGACGAAGATTATACAATTAAAACGATATGGATCATTTTAAAGACCACAAGTTTTCATCACTGAAATAGTTATCATAGAAAATGATACTCTTGCCATATTGCTTTAAGGTGATATGACGCAGTTGAGTTGATTCATATTAGGCCCGTATTTGCAAAGTATACTGCTTGTTAGATTACTGGGTCATGCATGAATTGTGTCTGCATCCAACTAAGCCTAGGGTTAACTCAACGCTAGATGATTCTGGTTGTCATAGTTACACATTTTAGTATTCTGACGCTCATGCTCTGCGGAGTGTGAGAGAAAAAGCACCAGTTTGTTGTAAAATGTTTGCTTTTTCTAAGCCGTTTCAAGAATTCTACAAAAGTTGTGACTGTTAGTAAAATATGATTATAAGTGGGGCTAACCAACATATGATTGTTAGTGTTGGTGATACATTGCAACTTTAACTAGCAGTGCAAAATGGCTACAATCAGAGTTGATTCTGTCTCGCTTTTCAAGGTATCGTGAATCTCTGAACCTGTCCCTTCCCTTCGAATTAGCCACATGCACGAAGTAGAGATTGTTAATGAGCCCCAAATTTGGAATACGATTTTAACCCTTGATAAATGGCATATTCAACTAAAAATCGGAAATTTAAACATGCGAGGCATATTCGCAACGTTTTTGTTGTCAAAATCGTTTTGCAGAATACTTTCTATCGAAAGATGTGAAAAAGCTTTAAAAGCAAGCTCCTTGTAAGGCAAACTTATAAAATTTTGTATGGAATTTTTCAAGCTCTTATTTGTGCTTGGATCTTTTAAGAAATTTTCACTGGTAGGCAATTGTCATTAAAGGGCATTTTTCTTAACGTGACGCAACTGACGGCAAAACAAAAAGCAAATAGACGAGTATGCTTTTCTACTCTGATGAAGCCCTTTATGACGGGGCGAAATATTAGTACTCGTTAAATTCAATTCATTTCAAAATTCTATCTAGCTTATTTCATTTGGCTCTTGTCGTCGTATTGCTTTGTGCCGTACTCTCTTTCTAATGAATAGTATGTAAGGTTTCAAAGTCTTGCACATCAGTTCTTACTCCCGTGTAGCGAAAAGTTACATATAGGCCAGATAAAAAATGAGCGTTCAGGTCTTGGCAGGTTTGAAGGACGCAAGCAAAACTGTCAAAGCATTCGTCGTAGAATTTTCCTGCGAATTTTATTGCTTCGCTTTGGTTTAATGCAGGAAAATCAAACAGAGTCAGAGATCTACATTTACGATGAGACGAAAGATGTTACACATAATACACATAATTTGACACAAATATAAAACGACAACGACATGATAAGCAGGAGTTAGAGACATGTCAAACTAGTTTTTAAAACAATTTTCAACACAAGGACATCTGCTTGTTGGAAATCATGGGCCAACTAGTGGGGAAATTAGAGGGCCTGGTGGGGAAATTACCCACTAGTTTATATGTTAATATCCCTTGCCTTTTAGCCTTTTAATGGGCCCCAATCCAAAACCGTAAGCCTCTCTAGGAAATCATTCGAGAATTTGCTGACCGATGCTGATGTCAGGAATTGCAGGCTGGAAAGAGGCTGCCTCCTTTTTTCAGCGGCAATGGCGGAGGGAAGGAAAGGAGCCAGGATGCATATTTGATGAAATTTGATTTAAAATTCGGCCTATGATGTGCTCTTAAAGTAGCAGCTAGGAGCTAAGAAGATGAAAAGAAATAACTTAGTTTTGTATTTTGTTATTACAGGATTCCAAAGGCGATGAGGAAAATTACTTACAGTGCACATGCAACTCAGGTGAGAGGAATTATTGTTATGTACGATTCCATGTAAATAATATTAATTTTTGTAAATAAGCATTTTTGTAAATAAGAATATAGAAAAAGATTAAATAGGACAATCGCAATGTTATTAATATATCATGATGATAAACATATTGGTCTGATAACTCTTCAGATCAGGCCTGTCAACGTAAGAGATTTTCCACTTTTTGTTAGGAAAGACCAATACAGGAAGATCATCAGAATTTTCTCAATTGTTTAAGCCCCATTCCTGTAAAACGTTGTGCTGGGCAAACAGTTTGTGACAAAAATCATAATAAGAATCTTCTTCATAATGATTTTTTTAATTTTTTGTTAATTGTAAAAATTGGCAAAAATTTTGTCAAAAAGCAATTCATTATCATTTTTAATACACACCTTCATATAAGAATATAATATATAAGAATATTGAGGCTTAAAAATTCAAACAATTTATGAATAATGCGAGACTCAAGCTTCATTAGCAATTAAGTTTTTTTGTTTATGAACAAATAAATTTGAGTTTTTTGGAAAGCACAACAAATGGGAGATTTAGGCTTTATGTTTTGAAAAAGACGTATCTGGCCTTGGAGTCATTAGCACTACAATGCAAGATGGTTTTGCCTTGTGTAACTTAAGAATAATTCAATAATAATCTTAAAAAACACAAAAAATTAAGAATATAGAGGCTCAGGAAATAGTTAGGTATTGTGTGTTATTAAAAGAATATGTATGAGAATGCCTCTGCTAAAAGATAAGAGATAAACAGGAGGAAATTTTAACAAACTGGGAGACTTGGGGAAAGAAAGCAAAACCTGGTGGCTCTTGGTGAAATTAAGAGAGTTGACAGGTCTTATTACTTTCAGGGGCATCACCAAAGGTAGGTATAGGGGGCACTTTGTCCCCACAAATACTTTGTCCATCAGCTCATATATTGACTGCTGATTTTTACCAGGAAAAAATAATTTCTCACCCTGTAACCTTTTTCAACAATGTAATATACTAATATTTCTGTAGTAGTTGAACTCTCAAAATATGGCACTAAATTGTGAGTTTTGGAATAAAAATACATAAAGGCAGCATGTAAGATTCTATATTTCATGACCACAGCTTTAAGAAGTGGAAATACCCTTTTTGTCAATAAAAATCATTTTTGTTCCCTCCGAAATAATTTTTGGCTTTGCCTTTTTTAGGAGGCAGAAAAAATATTTCTTACATCAGCAAATGTCTTTAATTTGTTTTTGATCTAGAAGAACTGTTAAGCCAGTTGTTGTTCATTCTGAATAGTGCCCTTGTATCCTATCATCTATATGTCATCTGACAATTTAGAGAAAAAATCTGCTTTGTGCTAGAACAATATTGTAAGTTAAATTTTATTCCTGCAACAAAATCGCTCTCAAACTTTTATTAGCCCTACCCTCAGATAGGATTTTATTTAAGAGAAATATTTTTTAAAGCTATTGAAATTTCAGTTATTTATATATTGAATATATTATTTTTACCTTCTTATATAGAAGCATAATTAAAAAGTTAATTTCTCCATGCTTAAATAAGATTTTTATGTAATCAAATAAGATAGCAGTTTTCTTATCTCAGAAAGGATATACAAATAAGGTGGGTTTGACCAAACATAAGGCCTATTTTTTTATAGTCCCTCTATGATATTTGTTTTACTTTTGTTGAGGATGTATGCTATTCTTATTTCTTATCCTATACAAACATTGATATTGTTAATAAGCAAATATCTCAAAAACCCTTCCTATTTGTGTTAATTCCTTATTCATCAGGTGAATTTAGACCAACTTCAGGGAGATCAGGACTGTCTTTTGTTCTTTTAATGTCATAGAATTATACAAATGTCCGTTGACATGACACTAAATGTGTGGGCTTTTTATCCTTTATCATGAATATCTAGTTTCTGATCAAAAGATCTATCCAATTTGAGATGTACTCTTTTTGATTGGGCACTTTCTTTTTCATTTTGGTTTGCATCTTGCAAAGGTAGCTTCTTGTTCCTTTTTAACAAGATAAGCAAAAGAAAGATAAGATCAATTTGTTCTTGTTTACAATTCATATCCAGCTAGGTCATCAGTTTCAGCTCTTTGATAACATGGCTGTCACTTCAGAATGTTTAGGTCACACTAATTGAATGAAAAAACCAATTGTTGCTTGGCAAAAGACCATGATAATTCTAGATTATAAATTCTTTGTCAATCAGAAATAATCAAATAGTTTTATCATTTCGATTTTTTGATAGAATTCTATCTCTCTTGAATTGCTGGTATCAAATTTTTAAATGCCTTGAAATTTGAAACTTTATTTTGAGCAAATTTAGCTTAGGTTAGGTTTTCTACAACATTCAAGCCATTTCCAATGTTTTAAGCTGATTTCTCTAGAAAGCTAATGATAAACCTATTAGCCAATGATACACTTATAAAAGTTTTTACATTTAGTTGTCTGCAATTTATTACCAATTGAAGAATAGAAAAAGCCCTTTGAATATGTTTTCTTGTTTTATTTTTTTGCTCTGACTTATATCAATTTTTTTTAACCTGTTCACCATTTGTTTTGGAAGTTTTCTCTGACATTCATACCATCCTTTTGGCAAATCATCGGGTGTTAGGTTGGAAAACAGCCAAAAGCAATTAAACAGCTTAGCTTTTTAGAGATAAAAAATCATTTTGGTAGAAATGACACGTATTTTTAAAGATCATTGCTGCTGATAAAAATCCAACCAACAATTTTTTAATTCTTGAATGACTTGTCACATCATAAACTGTAACCAAGTTTTTCATGTTATTTTTGTTGCAATGGTTTTGTCCCATGTTAGTTTAGATTGTTTTTAACCATCGTTTTTGACAAATAATCCAATGCAAGAATTTGAGAATCTGACAAAATGCATATATGCAGCATACCCATATTTCCATAAATCATCCATTGTGAGGCTGGGAAATATTTTTTGGTTCATGAGAAAGATGTTAATTTCGTGAATGGTTACATCTAAAAGTAAAAGCTGAGCGCTGCTTCAAAGGCCTTTGGGTGGTTTTTTAATTGTGCATAAAATTATAACTGAACTTAATTATAACTTGTGCATAAATTGCTATAACTTAATTATAATTTGTGCATAAATTATAAAAGTATACTTATTTAACAAAATCAGGAAAATTTGAAGAGCCAGGAACATTCTCAGTAACACTGGAATAAAGTTGAAATTGATGTATTTTTCAAATATTGGCCTATAATTTAATGCATTTTATTGACAGGTTCCGAAAAGAGAATTATTGGCTGTGTTGATGAGAAATCTGGTACACTCCATGATGCAGAGAAATGTCTGAACAGCAGAAAAGCTGAGATACAACTTACCAGTTGTCAGAACGAGCAGTTTTGTTTAGCAAGGTATGATGCCAAGTTATGTTATTACCTTGTAGAGTCTTCTGAAATGTTTCTAGGCAAGTATTCTGCTGTCTGAGATACTCATAGTGTGATAAAAAGTGTGTTTATGCAAAAAAAATGGATTAAGTATAATCTTGTTCAAATAGGCTCTTCCTAATGTCTTAAAATTGGAAAAAGTCGAAACATCGTGTTTTTACCCCAAAAGGATTCGCTGAATGCAGTAGCGTTACAAATCACGTCAGAATTAATTATGTGTATGGTTAAAAAACGAAATCTGTAAAATTTAACAAGAAATATGTTGGTAGGATAAATTTGGTAATATTAAATCAAATGGGGAGAGGATAAATTTGGTTGATCGTCCAGATTCCTGCTGAGTATTCAAAAAATCTCCTCTTTTTTGTAACAACAGGTCACGTTGTAGGCTCACTTCACAGCTTTGTGAAGATACGAGGCCCATTTCTTCATCTTCTAATGCCATATCGTCTTCTAATTTTTAAGTACCCATTCGCTATCTAAAGTTTCTTGTTTTTATGAAAAGCACTGTTCTGTTAATACGAGAAAATTCGGCTTAATGGTAATCTTTTCTTGATCATACATATTCTCAGCTCTGCTGTGTATATTTAGTTTGAAATAGATTCTTCTGTTGCTCTATTTGGGGCTATTTTCCAAAATAGAGACCCTCAATAACGATGTCTCAATATTGTGAGCGAGCTCCTTCGTTGCTGATTTACCTTGCATAGTTAAAATACTTCTGAATCTCCAGTCTTTTTTCCTTTGTTCAATATGTCGTTGATATGTGCTTACTTTAAGTTATAAGAACCTCTAAATTAGAGCTTCTTTGCTTTCGGATTAAATAATGTAATATATTTGCCGAACGTAATAAATTTATTAAAATATTTTTATAAAAGTAAGATTTTCATTAGAGTTTGTACAGATGAATATGACTTAATGGTTACATAATGAATTATTTTCTAAATCAAAAACATGCCTAAAGAAATGTGGGCTACACTAGATAAGTTAATATGTTTTATCAATATTGAGCTGAATCCCACTTTTCTTACTTATATTAGATTTGGGATATAATCTTTTTGCAAATAACTACTTTTCCAAATGTTTGCTTAAAACTTAAGTCTATATATTTGTCAGTTATGCCGAGCCTATCTACACAGCTTCTTCACACTCGTCACTAAAAGCCCGGGAGTATTTCGTCCAACGTTCGTCCAACTGTTGGGTTTTCAAAGCAAATATTGCATTGATGCTCGAAAAATATGTCAATTTTCTCATAGGCCTAAATAGCCTTACATTAGTCCCCAATCCCATTTGTTTTAACCTGTTGCTGGATGGTGCTAGAATCTTGGATAGAGAGAAGAAAGATCAATAATTTTAGGCGTCAATTTATCCGTTAGCAAGTAAACAAGCGAGACAATTTTTCCTCCACAATGTTTTGCAAGCTTTACCGAATTAAAAAATGGTTTATTCGGATGAGCTTTGAACCTTTTCATCAGGAGACGATAGCTGCGATGAAAGAGTGCTCATCTTTCTCAATTCTTACGAAATTGGGTATATTTCCACATTTTGCTGACGTTTCTTTCTCCTAAACATTTTAAAAATGCTTTAATGGTGGAGCAACCTAATGTCGTTTAGGTAAAGCCAGCACTTGGTATTTTTTGTTGCTGTTTTTTCTCAAAAACTTCTTCCAGGATTGTTTGGTCACTTCTTCAAGAGGATCGTTTGGCTAGGTCTCAATATATTAAATTTTTCTGTTTCTTGAAGGGGCCAATCTTTTCCCTATATCGTGCAAAATTATACGTGAACTTTTTAAAAGAATATTTTAAATGTCTAACCCATAGAGTAGCTGCATTTCTGCCTCTGTCAAGGACTTACTATGATGCAAAAATCATCTATTAACACTTATCTCAGAATAACTTTAACAATTTCAATAAATTTGTACAGTAGAAACCCGGATAAAAGAACCTGTTTTTATAAGAACCTTTAGGCTGAAATTTAATTTTTTAAAACCCATAATTAAGAACTCCAAAGAGGCTGAATTTTGGAAAGTTTCTTATATGTATATAAAAGAAAAAAGGGCCTTTAGAGTGGTATTTTTACACTCTATACACACTGGCAAAATAAACCAGCTTAGAGCAAATCAGGTTATGCTATGTTGAATTTTAATTGGGCAATCTAACAACACAAAGACATTTGATTGGTTGAAATTTAACATGAAAAAGAAAGCTGGTTTAAGTGTGTCCGCTAGAATTCTTGCGGTGGAAAACATTTGTATTATGTGTAAGGCCTGTACGTATATAAGAACCTTGTTAAGAACCTTTTAGACTGGAATTTAGAATAGCAGCCTGTTAATTAAGAACCTATTCAGGCTGCCAGAAAAAAACCTAGGTTCTTTAATGCGGGTTTCTACTCTATTTAAATAGTTGAACAGTCTTTGACATTGCATGATAAATTTTCTGTAAAGTGTCTTTGCGAGATTCAATTGAATTAGATCTTAAATAACCTGCTAAATTTGTTCTTAGGAGAAAACCTTTTCTAATCCACGGCCTAAATTATTGACCTAAAAGCCTAGCCTCAAAGCCAATTAAATTTTTTCACACGTTCACTTAATCGTTTTGGCAATGAAGTTTTATCAACCAAAATCTCTCTTTGGATATCTGATGAAATTTAACATCAGTAATGTAATAAAAAAACTTCTCTGTGACTTTTCGGCTTCCATTTTTATCGTATTATTTTGGCACCGAATTTGATGGGTTACTGAGAAAAACCGATTAATCCATTTAAGCGTTTTGTTAAGCTAACGCATTTGCAACAAAATTATCTAGCATCGGAGAACGTTTTTTCTATATCAAATTACACTATATTGGATAAAATTGAAATTCAATTTATATTTAAATTTCCACTAAATTGTTTTATACACACATTCAAAAGTAGGTTTTTGACAGTGTAATCATTCATATAGAATGTTATTACTCTAAATGTCTAAGTTGACAAACGACTTGTAAAAGTAATCACGGACACAATAGATCTTGGTCATGGCTCGCACGTGTAGGTAGCCACTGGTAAAAGGAAACTTGCCGTCAGCCAAAAATATGGTTAAACGAGGCTGTTTCGTGCTTTTCACGCCCTCTTCAACCTCCCATTTGTTGCCGTAAGAGGACAAGAGGCAACGTGCTTAAAGATCCAGCTGAAGCTCGCAAGTAGTAGCTTTGAGCACTTACTTGTCGCCTACTTGTGTGAGCAATGAATGACAAATAAGATTTTTGCAACGAAATACCTTCTCTCTACAATTTTTTATATATTTTTTCAGTAAGTCATTGGTGAGCGTTGTGATAAAATGAATTGTTCTGTTGTTGAATGAATTTGCTGAATTTGCTTTAATGAAAATATTATTTTTATCTTTCTGCTTATGTACAAAATTTTATCATTTTCTACTTTTTAAACCGTTTTCTATCATTTTGATATACCTTTTAGTCTTATTGTTTGGAATATAAAGTTATAATTAAATATTTAATCATAAAATACAACTATCTTATGTTTATAAAGATTATCAAATGACCATAAAAAGCATTCGCTTCTAAACTAATATACTGCAAGTAAACATACCGTCAAGAAAATATCGAGGAAATATGCTCTTTTTTCAAGTTGAGAATCAATGTTATTCGTGAATAAATTCATAGCTAATTTTGTATTAAAGCATTTCTGTTTACTGTTTTTTCTCAAGACACTGTGCACTTTCATTACAGATGGCACCAAAAAGGCTGGACAAACTGTACTGCAACATGCGGAGGAGGGACCCAAAAACCCATTCTTGAATGCAGAAGTTTCCGTAGTAAAGATGTTATTCCAAACAAGGCTATTGATGGAAATGATGAGCCATGCAGCTATGTTGCTAAACCAAAAGAGAGAGCATGTAACCAGATTGATTGTGCCCCAACTATAGTCCATCTTGGTTGGTCTAAGGTAAGACATCAGTGCCTAGTTATTTTGAAAAAAGATTTAGTTAACTAGACCTTTAGTCATCGGTCAACCAACAATTGGCCAATAACACTCATTGACTTGATATTCATCACGTTCATTGAATGCACGTTCAAACAGCGTCCTTCATGAGAACTGGCATACGGTAATACACACCAACTTATTCCTTGCAAGAATGCAGCCTAAAAGATATTAGGTTCTCAGAGGGCGTCATCGGTACATTGTGCAAAAATTGTAGAACCTTTGATGATAATCCCTTTCAGTTAGGAATCTCTAAGGTTTGCCTCAAAACACTAATACCGATCAGCTAGGTATTCCCACAAGAATGAGGTGTTGCAATGCATATGCCTCGATGCCTTGGTGACAGACGACGCGGTATTCGTATGGTATGAGTTAAATTCTTCTCACTTCTGTACTCTTTGCAACCTGTTCTCAAGGGTTGCTGTTTTTCCATTCATACTGCTGGGTCGTGTTCTTCCTTTTCTGCAATCTTGGGCAAAGCGAAGGTGGTCTAATTTAAGTAATACTCTCAAGGAGTGGTTAACACAACAGTGCAGAAAGAAATAGGTGGACATTTGGTTAATGCTACTTCTGAACACCCCTCAAACGTTGCAAGGCGTGTCTGGCTCTCAACTTTAATCCTCAGATAGTTTAATCGGCGACTAGGTTGCCAATGAAACCATTTTCCCATCTCCCACCTCTCCACTGATACAATCTTCCTTCTAAGATCTTAAACACGAAATCGTTTTAAACTATGGACTTTGTGAAATGTTCTTCAGTGATTTTTAGCATGTAATGGCTCAATTTATAGCAAACACTTTCGTTTATAAATGTAACCAAATTTATTGTTACATGATTTTGAGAAGCTAGAACTTTGAACCTCTTTGCCTAAATTCTGTTTTCCTACGGTATCTTATAGCCAATACATGTTTAACTCAACACATTAAAGCTAATTTTAGAAATATTCTTCTTGCTTTTCTAGTCAATCTCTTTACTTCTCCTTTCCATGTTCAGGCATACCTTTGATGCCAAAATAATTTTGCAATGGCACAACTTTGGATGCTTCCCTTCTTTTGCTCTGACAAAGCCCCGTATGCCGGGGTGAAATATTAGTCTTCACTAATTTACGTGTATTAATTTTTGTTCATTCTTGTCGCATTGCGGTGTTTCTTTTTGCCTACATTTTTATTTAAATTCCCTTTTGTCCGAAACAAATTCCCAGGAGAGTGTTTGTTCTCCAAAATATTTCTAAAGAACCAATTCTCTATAGATTTCGAATCGTGTTTTCCCTTTGTGAACTTTTTTCCCAGACTTTCCAGCATGCCCAATGGAATGCTAAGACTTGCCGAAATGTGTTCTCTTGAGAATCGGGAAGACCTTTTGATCTTTTTGGAATAAAATTGTTGATTTTTGTAGATTTTTTGACGTAGACCAAGTTTTCAAAATAGTAAATGCAAGCATCAAAGCCTCTTAAATTCGGGCCTTGTATTCAAAATTAAAAACTCTGTTCAACCTAAGATACTCCTCCAGCGTAAACTATCATGAAAATCTGTCCTATTATCCCTTGATAAATTGAAATGAGCTTCTAAAGAGATTTTTTGTTTTTTTTAAACATCTTGTATCCGATAGCAACAGTTACGTCATCAGTTGAAACATTGTATGTGGAAAGAACGGCGCTAAGAGGCTTAAAATTGTGGAAAATCGATGAAAATTTAAAGAAGGTAAAATGGGTGTTCTTTGCCCTGCTTAGCCGATTAAATAGTTTCGGATCCATAGCAACGCTTTCGTTCTTAAAGCCCTTTTACGGTTTATTTTTAAACAGATAAATTAGAGCCGTTTTTATTGGCAACCTATCATTTAAAGCAAAAAAATTACTTGGAATGGGAAAATGGTCACATATTTGTAATTCTTTTGAAAAGCCCGTAAAAACAGATCCGCTGCTTATAATGGCGACTGTTTAGGACCATTTGCCTTATGCTCTGGGGGTGAATTTTACAAAGAAACGGCTTCATTTCATCCAAAGTTTTATATCAGAATTTCAACCATGATTGATATTTTCATTTCATCGTAGCCTGCGTCTTTGAAGCCCCAAACGTGTATTATATGCATTTTTGTTGCTTTATATGTCCCTAATACCCTATTTGATTACGTCAATCTGAACGGGAGCAACCACACCCCACCCTGCTCTATCCTTCAACAACTTCTAGAATTCACCGTTTAAATCAAGTGGTGTTACTTAACAAATGATTTTCAAACTTGAAAAATACGTGATCAAATAAATTACTGCATACTTCGTCTACGGCACTTAATCATTTAATTGTGTTTCCTATAGACAGTTATTGTTCAAGTAGTTTCTGTCATAGGAGAAAACGATCCGAGTGTACAAGCGATGTCATTTAGCGGTAGAAAAGTGTGCTCTTAAATTAAACTCATTATATCTGCTATCAATCTTATATGATATTTGGTCTTTTATCCTACCAACATATTTCCTTTCCAGTTTTTCAGTTTACATTCTTCAACCATACACATGATGAATTTTGGCATAATCTGTGACGCTATTGGGATAAAAACACGATGTTTCGACTTGTTTCTATTTTTTAGACATTAAGAGGAGCCTATTTGAACAAGATTATAAATAATCCAATATTTTAATCGCAAACCAGTAGCTGTTGACGTGTTTTCCAGGCAACATTGAAGTAAAATTGAATTTTCTAGATTCCTTCTACAGATTATCTTTCATTTGGGGTGCAAATGTCCTAGACGATGTGAATCTCCGTGTTACTTGAACTATAAATCTGATCCTAGACTGCATTCTCACAATCCTTAGTTTTGAAATCTTCTAACAAACCTGTGTTATTTCTGTTATGTAATCACGTGGTTATTACACGTTAGTACACGTGGTTATCACGTGGTATTTGTTGTCACTTCTGATCTTGATCTTATTTATGAGCCAGTACGGAGCAAGAATGATTTCCCTTGTCGATACATCCCTTTGTGCATTGTGCTTGCATCTTGAATACCTTGACAATCTTAGCATCGTAGTGCTGTGACTCTTGGATTTCCTTTTATTACCTCTTTCTCCCTTATACTTATCAATACATCTTTTGTGTGTATGTTTTCATTCCTGCTTTCTGGTTATCTTTCTAGAAATCTTTGTCACTGCATCAAATACAGCCAGAAACTACATTGAGTATTCTAATCTGTTGTGTTGGTTGTGACGTCATTAGCAAACATATTTTCCTTTCTTGTTAGCTACTTCACAATTTCGTACTATGGCTAGGGATGTCTTTCTTCATTATGATTATGATTATGACCTGATTCTCTGCATATATTTTAATGACATTAAGCCTTTTCTCTTAATGGTCATCCATGCGGCCTTTTCTGTCGTTATGATTTTATCCTTTTACTATCATTTTCATATTCATCGTCATTCCTCTCAGCAGAATTACACGCTAAGCTAAAAATAACGATTTCCCTTCCTCACAGCGCCCACTTCCATCCCAAACTTTTAGATCACAACTCAAAATATTCCCTTGTTTGTTTTTTTCTGTCCTTTGATGACGGAGAAAGCTGAAGACCCCTAGGAAGGAGACACTGAAGCAAAGGACCTGTACCAAAATAGGACGACACCAGAATAGATAAAGACACAGTTGATTTTCGCGATGATCTCTCTGAATCGATAATAAAACGTAGTGTTTTTCTATGAATCATGTTTGTCTTTGGTTTATTAATTTTCAATTAAAGTAATAGATTGTTTTTCATTAGGGCGTGGTCCAATCCAACCTTTTTACGCAGTTAGCTACTTCCGTACAAACCCACTACTCCCAGCTTTTACTAGAACTGCACGTGCGGATTCATTATCTTTCTCTCGAGTTTTTTATTTTCCTGGTGTCCGTATGCTGTGAATGATTTCCTCATGTTGTTTTTAGTCGGTTTAGGCTGAGATTTGCACGGCAGTTGTCCAGGCATTGTTGGTTTTTGTAAAGAAAGCTTTCCTGAACAGTGATCGTAAAATACACACCACAATCCGATTTCGTAAAACAACACAACTCCTACGAAGCTAATGCCCTTTCAAAAATGCAATGAATCGTTCTCTTTCACCCAGCCCTGCTCTGCCTGTTATTCTACCAACCTTTTCTATTATGGTAAATAACTAGATCTGTTCTATTTTGTGTACGTGTGGTCCAGTAGCCTTCCTCATTCGCCTTTAAATTACATTACTGCCATATAGTTTTGCCAAACCCCTGCAATACAATGAGTAATGTATTAAGAGTAATTCAATCTTTTGGTTTAAATTTATAATCTGAATTATTGTACTTCAAATGGCCGAGGAATTTGTTTGAATATCTAATCTATAAAACATCATTTTTTTACTTTTCATTGAAACAACTCCATTCATTTTTATTAATTTGATTAGCTTTTTAATTAAAGTCATACTCTGACTCATGAAAATCCATTGCAAGTCTGTCATGAGATTATCTTATACATCCTGTATATTATATATCGTTTTATTAATAATTTCTTTCTTTTTATAGAAATTTTACTTTCTCTCTATTGAATTTTTCTTTTTATATTGCCCTAGCTCTCTTAACTCAATATTGTTACCAAATAAAGATGTTGCTAGGCACATTTCTGTTCTTCATATCATTTTTTTTCAAACGTTGTTTCGTTCCCTTTTAAGTGGTTGTTGCTATTACCATTGTGGTTTTCATGCACTGTATAAAGTAATCGATAAGCTGCAACTGTTGGTTTTATATATATTGTTATTGACTGTTACCTAATGATCGCATTAATCGTGAAACTCGGAGTTCAAAATCTCCCTGCACGATATACCAAAGTATGTACCTGATAATGTGTTAATGGCATACCCCGTTCAAGAGCTTTACTGTTCTTTGTATGTTTACGATGGATTTAAAAAGTAGAAAATTAATTGCTGAGAAATTGGATTACCTGTTTCCTAGTTAACTGTTTCTATTGTTCAAGAAATCAAGATGATATACGGTAAAAAGAAAAAAAAGCAAAAATCGTAGAAATTAGCTTTTAAATGCTTGTCACAATGTCTTAGTACACTACACTAGTACATTGCAATTGTCAATTGCATCTCCCCTGCATTTCGTACACCTTTGATACACCTTTTATGTTTAGTTTAGATATGAATGTTTAATTCAAAAATCCCCTGAATTCCTTTTGTTTACGTGGAAATCTGGTACGCTATTTGCATGGGTGAATTTTCCCTCGTCTCCCTCCCCCCTTGTAACAGTAGCACAATTTTCTAGCTACGTGTTTCCAATCCAATGATTATGAAAGATAGATTTTCTATCATCATAATTTTTAAGAATGCTCTTTTTGCCTGGAGGAGTTCAAATTCCAAAAAGGTGTTGTAGTTACAAAGTGCCTAAAGGGCTTGAGGTGGAGGTTAAAGCTAGTGAAGGGTTGTAGCAGCCAAGTTAAAACCAACTCTTTACTCTCAGCTTGTTTTTATTTCTACCAAAACAAAACCTTGCTTTCATTTTTGTGTGTATAACAAACATCCATCCTGTAAAGTTTTAATCCTTTATTTTCGATGTCCGTGTTTAGCAACTTCTAAAAGGCAAACAATTCTAAAAATGAAAACATTCTTATAGATTTGTTTTGCATGCCAATTCTTCTCTGTTTTTAAATCCTAGTTTGCTGCTCTTTTTGCAAATTATTAGGTGTTTGATGTTTTCTTCTGCTTTCTTGTCGATTTCTATTGTTGTTTTTGTTATATTTTGTTTATAGAAACAAATTAGACCTTAAGCTTAAAATTCTATTGGGTTTTAGAATTCTATGAATTTTGTTTTTTATTCCCACGAGGTCGAGTTATTTACATACAATCTATTTTGGTGCAAGGCAATGGGAAAAAGGGGAGCCAGATTCACCCCGACCATCTTCGTTTCTACAGACTGTGTCTAGACATGTTAAAATCTCTTTTCACCGTAGTCCTATTTAGTCACTCTTGCCAATCAAAGGAGAAACCAGTTTATGATATTTGTGGTTTCATTTCAAGATTCTAATTTTTCATTATTTCCAACTTTTCGAATTCATATGTCCTATAAATTAAAGAAAAAGGAACTTCTATGTTCATTGATAGATGGATGATAATAATTGGTATTTGAGTATTGAACATATATTTAAATAGCTCTGGAAGAAATAGTAAGTCTGTTTGAAAATCTTTGCTTTAGAAACATAGTGGACACTTCTATATAAGCAGGAAAAGTTGCTGTGACAAAGGATACCTTGATGCCCTGTTGCCGAAACCCAGCCTTGCCCATTTCATCACCCTTTCGAAATCTCATATTTTCAACTACCAGGGTTATGGTCTGACTTTTAGAATAAGTACTTTACCTTCTATATTGCAATGGAAGATGGGTTATTGGTCTAAAAATTGAAGTTTTCCGCTCTCAGATACGCTTTCGGATTCATAGAATGCTAGAAAAAGAATCCAAACTGCTTTGGTATTTAAAGGCAATCTGTCACGACGTTGATTGATTATAAGAACAAAAGGATTTTTTATTGTTTCCAGTCCCCCTTTAATTTATCGCACTGTAAAGAATATGGCGGAGTGCTGGAATCGTGTTTAGGCTATTGTTCCAGCTATTGTTCTCGTTAACCAATCCACAACGAGACAGATTGCCTTTAAACCCATTTCTATAATTTCGAATCTCAACATCGACATCGTCCTCTAGTGTTGAAATGTGAACGAGATTTGATGGCTCGTATTTTCTGTATGACCCAGTGGTTTTAGTAGGCATCAGAGCTAAAATTCAGTCAATCGTGGATTAAAATTCAGAGATTCCAGGATATAAGGCGCTTTCGCTTGCCCTTTGGTTCCCAATGTTCTTGGATTAAATTGCATTTTCTCCCTAGATCTAATATCATATCACGGATTAATGAGGAAATTACAATTCTTGATGTATTTAGTCTCCTGCCTCATGTCAATGTTAACATTGGTCATTACCCTACCGCTCAGCTTTATAGGTTGCGAAACTCCTCTGGTTATGGCTAACAGGTCCCCAGGTTGCTTAACACAAACACAGTCCAGAATTCTCATTTTGGCGTATGCCAACCTTATGTGCCCTGACTCTTCCATGAAATCGTCCGTTTAAAGATGCAAGCTGTTACAGTTATCCTAGAAATGAAGCAATTTGATCTTTGACCCACCTCTGTCACCAAGAAGTAATATTGCATTCATTCTTCAGGAGCTCGCTACGCCCCAACCCTCTTTATTTTGGTCCGCAATTTTCCTTTGTTGTTTTTTATGAGAGACATCGAGCAGTTTTAAGTGACAAATCCCAGCCCAAATAGGCCTTAAATTGATAGCAGGAATCAGAGGCTACCCGTCGTATGTTGTTAGTCCCGCATGAACAACTATTCCGGATTACCAGAATTGAACTCATCTACTTTAAGTTGGTTTACAGGTCATACAGCCGGGCAGCTTCCCAAAAATGTTTAGAGGCTGAGGGTCAGTTATGTATGAATGTATTCACAAAGTTATCATATGCAATTTCCTTAGGATCATGCGAGGTCTTGAAGAAGGCAGCTTAATTCAGCTCCAAGCTCATTAAATAGAATCTCTTAGAATACGAGGGTCGAGAATGGGTTGCTCGTTGAATATCGAATAATGTATCTGTGTGGTGCTAATACAGCGATTATGGCTCTCATGTGCAAGAAGATTAGGCGATTATGATTTGGCTGTGGAAAATCTGCCCGGAATTCGAATGCAATGCAGCATAAATGGCTCATATCTTGTAGCAATCTAACATAGATCTAAGTAATATTTGTATTATATTCACCAATATTTATATTACTTAGGCAGAATGCCCATATTATCATTGTTGGATATTTAAATATTATGGACCGCTTTCGGCACTGGATCAGTTCATATTCTGCGAGATTCGTCACTGAAAGGTCAAATTGGCTTAATTAGAAGAGTTAATTATTTGAGCTCATTGACATTCCTCAACGAATGTTCTTTATATGCTTTACTTTGTAGGGATAAGTTGGGTTTGCGGCCACCGAATGTTACAGGATAGTCTTGCTTCTACTTTTAGTTGACATTTATCGCGAATATTACTTAGAATATCATGTAGAAGGCCGAAATATTCAAAGCAAACTAAAAACGAAATCCATAAGCAATTTTTCGATTTGAAAACTTTTTATAACTGGAAGCATCAAGAACTAAAAAGCTGGTTCCATTCATTTGCAGCCAATACTCGCATAGATTGTTTGCTATTCGTGTGTCAAGTGCTTCATTGAGTAGTTTCTGCATATGCTGTCTCGCCCCTCTCTCTGTTTAGTGTAAAGGCTTATTTAGTCAAAACAAATTAAGGAACTATTAAGGAACTTTTGATACTACTATTTGGTGATTTGAGGTCTACGAATAAGGAACTTTTGGAACTAGTCCTTGAGGTAGGTTCCTTTTAAAAAAAGCGTGTATTTTATAACGACTTGCTTAAAGGGTTTTGCTTAAAGGGTTTTGCTAAAAACCGTTTATGAGGAAAAACACTAAGGATAACCTGCTGACTAGGAATGGTTACCTTTTCTTGCACGATTTGTTCATAGTAGGCCAGGTGTTACAAAAGGTTAGATTTTCCTGCTCATTGCCAGTCATTTCGAATTAATCACGTCTTCTAAGCCGAAATTTGAGGTTCTTGCTCGCTGGCTGCAAAGGGTTCCCCGTTCGCTTTCTTTCGGATGTGAATGTCAATGGCGTTTTTGACTTGTTTGAAGCGTGCACCCTTACTATTCCATACTCCACAATCGTGTATGTATTTCAACCAGGCCTACCTTGCAGTCATATTGAGGCAATCCTAATATCCGAGGACCCTTGCATCCAAGGGCCATATTATTTCAACAGTGACATCTAGAATAACACCAGTTGCTCAGCTTGAAGGGTTGAGCCATTCTGATCAGCTGCTTGTAATTATGAGTATTTATACCATATCATCCCTTTGCAATCATTACTAAGTCCATATTATCAAGTAGATTTGGCGCGTAAAAGTTTTTTGAAAAGCAGAAAGCTCTACTGTAATTAGCAATATTAGTAATCAGAGAAGAAGCAAATAGTCTTTGCTTGCTAGAGAGGGTAATCGTTAACCTGAAATAAAGTTCATTGCTGCTATATGTGGCTCTGTTCTTTTTCTTGGAGCACGCACTACCTGCCACCCCTTTCTCGATGTCTACAGGCCTGTCTGTTATTTAGGGAGATTGCCAAACAAGCTATATTCACAAGTTGCTTCTAGAAGCCTGGAAATACATTTACTACCAAGTGATCACTTAAAAACAAACGATTTAAAAGTTGGTATGCTAGGCATGTACCAATGCGCAGGTCTTCGCTAAAGTTCCCAGAGAGCCTCGTCCTATATTGTTGATCCATTGTATTTTGTTTTTCGTTTTCATGTATGCAAGTCAAATTTTTCGGAATCATTTGCTGTCATAGTTCGTTTAGTTTCAGAGGAACAAAAGTCTCAAGATCTTTAATCTTTTAGTCGCCAGTTTTTTCTAAAAGTAGAAACGACCGCACGGGCTTAAACTCTGAATATTTATTCGACCGGTCGTTTCATTTCTAAACATGCTCTGATCCTTGCTTTGTTGTGTATTTCTTTTATCTTAGGTGCTTTAACTATTTGCTTAAACAACGTTTGTTTGTGCAATTTCGTATGCCTATCAAGGATTTCACCACACAAATCAGCAATTGAAAATACGAAATCTTGTAAGAGCTTCCCGTAGATATGTTGAATTCCTTCATAATTTGAAATTTCAGTAGCCGACCAAAATAAAGTAATATTCCGCTGTGTTTTTATATGGCCAATTATAACTAAAGTTAAAAAATGTTCCGCGCTTTCTATATCCCCAGCGACACAGGTTACTTAAGAAATAGGCCTTGGCAAGAATTTGCTCGGCTTAAACTTGCCATTTTCTGTAGTGACCTTAACAACACGTTTGTAGCAGGGGCGGATCCAAAAAGAGAATCTGGGAAAGGTCATTTCAAGGAAGATGTAACGAAACAGGCAGGAACGATAACAAGTACTGACAATATTGCAGTTTCTCTACTTATTCGGTTTTCCCCTATTTAACTTTATTGCCTCTTCTGCTACCTATCCAACCAATATCTCTTATTCAACTCTCTATCTTCTCTCTCGCTCACTAATCACAACAACAACAACTCTTGCTCTAGCCTCAAATCCTCACAAAGGGAAGGAGGATAACGACTCTACATGCACCTGTTTCGAAATTTTCCAGAAATCGAAAAGCAAGCACTGCTCCTGTACATCATTTGTGCATGTTTAGGGAAAAAATAAAACCAACGCACAGAGATCAGTTTAATCTACCCTTCTTGGTTCTCTCAATATAGGAGTGCCTGCCAAGGCTTTCAGTTTCTAAAGAGATACCCTTGACTTTGCTAACCCAAACAATTGACAATGACCTTTTGAATGGAACATTCAAGTGAATTAAATAAACCATTTTATCTTAAAAATTGTTGTCAATTCAGATTTTTGGTAACAGCGATTCAAAAAACTGGATGAAATAGTTGGCAGGGGGGTTGTCTAGTAATCTAGAATTGCTGCAAGCGCTTTTAGGCTCATAGGATGTAATCGCAAGCATTACCCTGGTCACCAGAGCCAAATAAATTCAGAGATATGGGGGAGCGGAGATACGGTGAAGCGTAGATGCGGAGGAGCGCAGAGGCGTAAATTCAGCCATATGATTCAGCTGAGGGGCAGTAACATTTCTTTCCTTTTTCTTTCAACTAAACTCTCCTCCACTCCTCCGCTACGCTTTTCTATTTCTGTTGCTGTACTTGAATTCATATCGTTCTGATACCCACTGTACGCAAGCAGAACTTCATTTTAACGCTCGCATTATTTGCATATACAGCTTTTCTCAGACAGGGCGATCTTTGATGTCTGCCCTTTATAGGATCTACTTTATTAAGTACTGCGAGGTATAAAATGAAATCGCCACTCCTGCAATTGACAATATCAGACTTAAATCCCTTAGGTTATATCCAATATCCGATAACAAGTTATTTACTGATTTTCTTAATGACCTTTATTAAGCTTTGGCCTATGCTAACATTGTTCCCATTATCCTCCTTATTCCATTTATCCTCTATTAAAACGAACCACCTTAATCTGGGGACCGTACACAACGAGTGTTGTATTTATGCATATTCCCACTGAGTTCTAGTTTTACGCTCCTTATGCCTCTTATGTCAGTTGTGCATGTTCAATCATCAATGGCTAAGCATTATTAAATCATTGAAGATTAAGCCTCACCTTGGTTTATCAAAAGCTTTTTATGCCAACACATGCATAAAGACTGCTATTTAGAACGCCCATTTGCATTTGTATTTGTTGCTACCTAGCATCCGAAGGTAGTTTTTAAGACACTGAAAAGCTATGCTTATCGAGCAGTGTCTTGGTCCTTCCTCTCGATGTGACCACACCTCGTGATTCATGCGCCTTGAATTACAGAGAGCTTGCGACTCTCCTCACTCTGGGTGAAAGTTTGGTCATGCCAGGGACTCGAACCACGGACCCTTGGGTCTGTAGTCAGCGCCTCTAACATCAATATCTATTCAGTGCCTCTAACAACTGAGCCATCCCCGCACCATTGTCTTGACAAGGGTATCAACTTCTCTAGAAGTAACTTATGGTCCGATTCTAGAGGTAAACTTCTGAAAGTTTGGCAAACCTTTTGTTGTCATATGATCCGACTTTCTCTTTCTCATTTCCATGCCTAATAAAGTCATTCGTTCACTTATTCCTTATATATCAAAACAGCTTTCTCTCAGAGGTTAGGTGCTTTGAAATGACCAGGGGTCTCATAAGCAGTCTATTATAACACAATAGCAAGAAACAGGGCCACTAAGTCATTTAGTCATTAACAAGAAAGCCACCCTTGCAGTTCATCTATACCCTACATCATTTAGTTTCTCAAACTCCAGTTGCTCGTTTTAGCAATTCTACCCTCTGCCGATACATCTGTTAATATCAATCCATGGATTATGCTAATATTATCAATGCAGGGAAGAATGTTTTCTTTAGTTAATATATGTATAAATCCCTGTTTCATTCAATCAGACAAAAGACGTCTGCAGTCTATTTTGATAAGGCTAAGACACTACCTTTCCATCCGTTAACTCTCCAATGTGATTCAATATTTGAGTTCTAAATGTGTCTTTGGAGTGCTTAATTTAAGCCGAATATGTACATCCTCAGTCTCATACCCTAGCCTCTTAATGCAATCAGAGTAAACAATGTCGCCAATAGCGACAATCCCTTAATACGGATAAAACCATAAACGCATTCAGGACTCTCCTAACTGCTTATGTTTTCTTCGTCCACAAATTTGATTTTTACAGAAACCGTTTATCGGTATCAACTGTGGCTGTTGTATTTTTGTAATGGATTTAAAGTAAGATTGTCGTGTTATCTTGTCGGATTTCAGCGAGTTTGTGAGTGCGCCGGCTATTCAAATATATAGCAACCCATTTCTTGCAATACACCTCGCTCTGATTTTATCTACCTCCTTTTAGATTTGACATGCCAGTGCCGTAGTACCATCTATTCCCATCTGACTATTAATAAGGTTTTAAAGTATGTATCTGAGTACCGTATCGTACAAGCTCTAAATTTTGGATGAGGCGTTCAATAGAGGGCGGCGTTTATCAGAGGGCGGCGTTTATCAGAGGGCGGCGTTCATTAGAGGAAATACAGTATACCTTATCACGTATAGTTCTTTGACTAACTCATCGAGGCGATATGCAGAGCTCGCTTCATAAATGCTTTAGAATAAGGGCAAAATTACAGAGGTTTGATGGGGAAATAGCCCACACTTCAGTCGATTTGCAACAGACTCGACTGATTTTGCAAATTTAGAGGCATTTCTTCGTGTTCTTATAAGTTATTGGGTCAAAATTCTAAGATTTAAACAAATTTATGACGTCACTTCAGATTCATGAAAACATTACGGTCGCACGGCCACCGACTGGAGGAAGGTCCACAAAAAACAATAGAAGCTCCTATGACACACCCAAACCACGCCCACTTTCTATTGTTTTGTGAGGAAGGTTTGCCTTCTGGGATGATTTTGTCTGGAGGAAGGTTAACAGCTTTTCTGGACTCTGCGTCACTTTTGATATTCTATAGGGGGACAAAATAAGTTCACAGGTTTGTCATATTCCTGTCATATCAGTAACCTTTGGGAAATTGGTATCATAATTTTAGTTTACCACATCATTGTATCTGGAAAAGTTGCCTGATATTCGCATTAAATAGCAACCTAGAACCGTCCTGTTCTATACAAGAAGTGTGTACAGCTCTGCCTTTACGGCATTGAGCACTTTATGACAGACCAGTAAACAGTAGTTCTCATTTCTATTCTATCTCCAGAAATTTCATTATTATTTAAACCTTTTAGCATCCCACAACCCATACTTATTATTTCTGTAGCAAATTTTTTAATATATGCTGTAGGACAAATGTAGCTTAGTTACATGAATCGTTATGGTAACCACGAAATGATTTTAGTCGATATGATTTGAAAATGGATTAGACGGACGAGATGATCTCAACCTTGTTGTCATTCGTCATCTTTTGATTCAACGTCGATCGTCTAAACTAAATAGTATGATTCGAAGTCTAGTGTCTTCATATTTCAGTCGTATTGCGATTTACATCTGGTATAATTCACCATGAAGCTAAGCTGGTTTACTGCAAGTTCTCAAGTGGTTTAGTAGCTCATATGTGCAGACTAATTCACTTTGAAGGTTCGCATTTGTTTATAAACTAGATGTGACTTGTGTTACAGAATCTGCACATTAAAGATCGCCGTGCGTCTGTTTGCAAAACCTATGGTATAACTTCTCGTTTGTAAACAATTTTGTCATTCCTTCCAAAAGTTTGATGCCAAAACTGCATTCATTACAACATAAAGAACTGAGATCGTTCAAGTTTTGTTGCCACCCACTTCTTCTGTCTCTTGTTTCCAAATGTGTTCTTCAAGGCGTTCTTTAATCAACTTATTACATTTGAGCAACGCCCTTCCATTATTCTCTGCCTATCTAATTTGAGTTCTGTTGCTGGCTATCGCATCTCCTAACAATTTTAGTAAATAACCAGTCTGGCCTGTTTTTTGTTGTGTTAGACCAGTTTATAATCTTAACACAAAAGAAAAAAATTGCTCCTTGGATAACTTTGTTTCTGGGTCTTTCACAAAATGATTATGCATCATAGTGGAAGGTACACTTTTTACACGCTAGGGATCACCCTCCTGGTTGCGCAAGAACAGGGACGTTGGAAGCATTTCAAAGTTGGGGTTACAGATAGGGAGGGTCATTAGGGGCGTAGCTAGGTAGGGGGTGTGACAGCCTCCAGTTTATCATGAGTTGGTCGGTTAATCTTCAATTGGTCCACAAAATCCTTAGTTGGTCGGTAAAATCGTCTTTCTGTAGGCTAAATGGTATCTACATTTTCTTCATCGATGTCTTCGTCGGTAAACTTTACTCTTGATGACCCTCCACCCCATATTCTTGAAGGTCAGATACGCCACCAATGGTCACAATGTTCTTGGCGAAAGGGTAATTTTCTAAGCATTGTAAGCAGGTGCCCCTTTAGCCCCTGGTTCCAATGACTCCTTTGCAAAATCAAGAGATTATATTTCTGACTTGAAGAGGAACTGACTTGTTCAGCGAAAGAATGTGCTACCCAAAATGGAAAATATGGACCAATTTTCATTGGCAATTTTAGTACCGATGTGGTTTCTTTGCCTGTTAGTTTTGAAACATTTCAAATCATTCATCCTTTTGACACTTTGCCTCTTTGCTTTGACAATCGACCACATTCGTAATCTACACGCCTATCCGTTTTCTAACGGGAGGGCTCGTTCCTCCTCACAAAGGGAATGCCCTACCCTACCCGCGACCAGACCATGCTTTGTGTATAGCACACTTAGTTGGTCATCGTCGCCATCCATTCATACATTCATTTAATAATCTTAAATTTTATATCATGTGTATGGTTTGCACACAATGCGTTCTGTTTGTATGAATGCTGTTAGTGGTTTTTCATTTCCATTTGAATCGGATAGTCATACGATTTTTTGAAATTGTAATTTCGAATGTTGACATTCCCTTGCTTTCTCTGGTTTTCGAAACTGTAATTGCCGTTCTGTCTAGGCTTAGCCATACGCAACAGAACAGTAAAATTCTCTTAAGCCGAAGAATTGCTGAACCAATCTCTCTATACGACCTGTTTGCTACGTTTAAATGCCTATTATGAGGGCAATTTTCATAGCTAATTACAATTAATGTAACTGCAGTCATTATTTGCAATGAAGAATGCAAATTGCTTCACAAATGACGACAGGAATCTCATGTAAACAGTTGCGTCTCTAAAGACCTCTCTGGACACAGCATAAAAATGTTCATATTGACTGCATGTTACGTTCTATCTGCCCTTCGCTCTGATATTGGTTTTATGAGCTTTTTGTTTTCCCCTTTATTTACACTCATATTGCCAACTAGCTCAATATTCCTTCTTTCCTACTCTTCAACCTTACTGGGGGGAGATCATACCGGGGGGGGCATGCTCGGTGGAGGTGTTTGGGCAGAACTTTCATCTGTATGAATACAAAAATAGCCGCGATTTGTCAGGGTGATCGTTGACTTTCATAAAACATTGAACTTTTATTTACTGATGGCATTACTCTACCTTGCTTCTAAGCAGACATGCGCCCCTCTTCAAAGTTGCTACTCCATTCCAGAGTTCACCTTAGACAATCGTCACTTAATTCTTTCCGATTTTGTTCTTAGTAACTTAGTTAGCTACCTCCTTCCATTTAAAAAAAGATTGTGGGAGACCAGTTACTATGCTTTCTTTTTTGTTGTTCTGGCCCTCTTAATGTTGTTCTTTTTTCAATATTGATTTGCCCACACTTTTACATTTTAGATTTTGCATGACGTTTTTAATAGCGGTTGATTCATTGAGAAAAACCTACCCTGCTTTTTTAACACGAGGGAATGGGGTCAAAACACTTCTTTTTTATACACTCTTTACATTTCGTAAAAAAAAATTTAAAAGAACACGAGCCTAGAGATTGGCCAAAAGTTAAGAACAAATTAAGAATAAGCTGAGGCTGAGCTTATGCAAAATGCTATTTTTTGAACAATCGGATTTTCAGCCATGTATTGGTGCTTTTTCGGTGAATATTCAACCACTCAGCCTGAACTTAAATTTACTGGTTTTTTTAAAAAAAGAGTGTAATAATTTTTCCTCGAAGGCCGAGCATATTCTTACGTTGTTCTTATTTCTTTGGCAAATCGGTATTCTTGATTCTCATTTTTCGTATTCTTACAGTATATATCGATTCTTATTCGGACAGAGAGAGCATTCTCTAAGAATAGAATAGCTCTTGGGGTTTGCTTTGCCAGCGCACTGATTGACCAGCATGCTTGCTGAGGCAACCAAAACAACAATCACTTATTATCGTGCTTTTATAAGCTCAAGATCCAGACATATCTCCACACGAATACTCAAAATCATTCCTATTGTTATGTGATTTGAAGCCTTTTTGACTTGGCTCAGCAGTAAAGCACGCCTTTATCTGTTTGAGGTGCACCTAGGATTAGATAGTGTAGATAGCTAGCTCCGATACGATACTTTGAGCGCCTTCAAACACAGAAGTTATCGTACAATTCCAGTCACGTTTTGCCGCTTCTCGATCACATGGCTAGATTGTAGTTACTGACCAGTTGTTTACAAAGAATCGATTTCACTGCTCTTTAAAGCCAATACGGTTGTTTTTAATTGCCATAATATTCATCAGATGTTTGTTGTGGATTACCTTGCGTGGCCGTAGCCGTCATCGTTGCAGGCTTTTTGTGGTTTTGAGGAATTTTGTTCATCCTCAACACTACCGGATAAGATAAAGTGGATCCGGATCACTTCAAGCAGTCGTGTTAAACCCGGCACGATACAGACGCGTTTAGTTTATATAAGGAGAGGAACTGGTCTGGTTCGTAGTCAGAAGTAACTCGTTAATCGAGGGTGGCAGCAACAAGCCTTTGCATAGACTGGCGATAAAGTGTTATAAAACATTACGAACTCAGTTTCAGCAACCCCCTCGGAGCTATTTGCATCATCCTTTGTGACTGGCGATCTTATATTTGACAGAAGCACTGCTAAGGGGTAGAAGACCCGGAACTGTTATAGAGGCAAGAATGGCTGTAAAAGCGTTTAATTCGTTCTTGATTTTGATGATCTGTATCTTTTACCAGTGCTCAAGAACATGTGGAGATGGTGTACGATACAGACAGGTTGACTGCTTGCAAAAACTTGCAAACGGAACAGAAGCACAATCCATTGAATGCAACATCGAAGATGTCCAACAACTGATGGAACCATGTCACAATCAGCCATGTGGTATGAAAAATTATTTATTCTCTATCTTATTTTCTGGGATTAACCTTATAAAGTGGTTTAGAAGAGCTGCTAGCCCTCAATAAGAAAATCGGTTTAACCTATATACAGTAACTTGCTTTTTCTTATCAAAAACAGCTTTTTCCACTGTAAGTTGGTTCCCAAGTGCCAACCTCAGGCACCCTCTGTTTTTTCACTACACTATTTATTACTGGTACTTTTGACAAATCGTTTCTCGATGTTTAACTTTTTTATAAAGTAAAGCTTTTTAATCGTATTGCCAACTTCCATTTTCTCTTCTAACATTTTGGATATCGCTCAGGAGGTTGTTTGAGGAAGGATATAATGCCGTCTTTAATCTAGGAAGACGATTGCAGGCAAAGTAAAAAGTGTATCATCCTTTCCAAATATTTACAATCCATAGTTTGCTTTCGATATTTTGTACTTATTATCATGCGTCAGCCAAGAACAAGCCTCGAATCATTGCTTATATCGTTTTAATCCAAATTATTGCATTAAGTACGACTTTTGGCGCTAGCATTCTGTTTTGGTATGCAAACACGAGTTAAAATCGTGGGAAAGCGCTGGCTAGGTTCACATAGGGGTTTAGATTTCCACAAAAGTAACAATTTTGTATGCGCAGTCTACAAAAAGCATAGGTTGCTGTTACGAGACTGTTAAAGAAAATTCCTTGAATATTCCACACAATTTTTATTACTCACGAGCGGAAAGGTCAGCGCCCAGTTAATCGTACCAGTTTTTTCAAAAGATACAAAAAAGAATTTTCAAAATCCTGGCTAATTTTTTTTCATAACAATCAAGAATTTTATCAGTCGAATTATGACTCTGTTTTGTCGTGCAATGTTTCCGCCCCATTGCAGAGAAGGCCGGTGCAATTTTCAGGGTTGGATATTCTGAAGTAGAACGTTGACCGCAAGTTGATCAGTCGGAACAAAATGAACTACATGAAGCCGTGTTAAAACTTGTACGCCTTGAAAGGATTCATTTATTAAGCCTTATAGAAAACCCTCGTAAAATTTCTAATAGAATTCCAGGCTTTTACGGCCGAAGACAAGGCCGGCCAACAATGCATAGCTCACTGCATTATTCTTCTAGAAACATATTTCCTCGAATTCAGTTTATTCTGTGAAAACAAACAGCTTATATCTTAGAGAAGAAATTTGTTGTGTTGCTTTTTTGGCTCGAAAATTTCTTTGGAATGCAGATATAAACCAATTAAGCGTTCTTCCTACCATTTCTGTTGTCTAGACTTTGAGCTCAAATTTTTCCCGGTACCCCATACGTCAGTGAAACTAACTGGAATATTTCTATGATTGCGCGGCATTGATTGCTGGTTTAAGCCAATTAGGAACAAAAAAGGATAATAATATTTGGTTCAATACATCAATAACTGTCAGCTGCAAAGTCTCAGCGCATCTGGGGCATGCAACCCGCACTCACTCCTCCATTCCTCCATTTTTTGTTATCCAGTTAAATGCCCATTTATAAAAGGCAAAACTCCCCGTAAAGATGTAATCTCTTCAAACCAACAGGGGATTTTCGCGGGCTATCGTCCAATTATGTACTGCCTCTTTCTCCCTCTTTAAGTGCCTTCATTACAGCCCTAGTATGTATAGTTTTATGCAGTACCAAATGTGAGACTGTTATACAAATCACATACGGGGCGAACCCATGTGCCCGGCACTTCCCCATTCTACTTCCATCGTCTAAAAATTTACCTCAGGCACTTTGCCTAAAACCTATACATTATCTTTGAGAACCTTTTCTACACAGCTTCCTGATTCCTAGAACCTTTTACTAGAGAGAAGCTAAAAATCATCCTTTATTGCCACCGTTCTCACTTCTGTTTGAAGATCAAGACTTAACCGTTGCCTAAAGACCATCTCTTAACTCCACCCATAGGCAATGTAATTGACAAATATAGTATGACCAGCGCCCTGTTTAATAGTGTAAGATTATGAGCAGAGACTCGAGAATAATATATTCTCATCACAAATGTATACTGACGTTACGTGGTGCTACTTTGTGCGGTCTTGCAAGTTCCTTAGTAAGCGAAAGAATTTGTAAAAAGGAATCGTGTCTCTCATTTGGATCCAAATGTCATTAGTCTTAAAGTATGACATTTCAGACTGCAAAAGGTAATATTATGACTTCAGTAGAAGACAGTAACTACTGGTAAATTTGGCAAAGATTCCTTTGCAACCGAGAACAGTCTTGACTCAATATACATCGAAATCCGACCCAGCCAATGTAGAGCGTTAGCTCCCAAGCTTCTTGCCTTCCCTGATGCTTAATTGAGTACGTTTTATTATTTTGTTTAGCAATACTTAGCGGTTGCATTGCCGGCAGCGCCATTTAGGCAAGCAAATATTTAAGATTCTTACGACTTTAGTAATAACGGCAACTGGTTGATTATTCACCATCGGGCTATGCCTTTGCTCCGGGCTATTTCCCTTAGCACATGTAGTTCTGGAATGCTTATTTCGCCAATACGATTGAATATATAAACATGGCATTCTCACACATAGCTCACAAAAGAATGAAAACCAATATATTTGCAACCTGTTGTTGTATTCCAACGATCTACCAATGTTTGAGAAAACTCTTTTTAAACCAAGATGAACACACAAATATTTTCATCTGGGCTCGAGATTACGCGTCGTTGTTGCACATATTTCTCCGCGAGGACAAAACGCCGGTATGTGAAGAAGTTTTTCCACGAGCGATTAAATATCCCTGTTTAAATTTGGGTGGCGAGCATTGTCAGGTCATTCCTACAAGAAAGGAACTTCACAGTAGAAAAGGATGATTGGGGTGGTTTGTCTTTGGAGGGTAGTACGATCGTGCTCTTTTCGTATTACAGTTAATTCGCCCAGTACAAATTTGAATTTTTAAGATTTTTTAAGGATTTTTCGTAGATTTTTCAAAAAAACAAACAGAGTTTTGCCAAAAATGTACGAGATTTTCGTAGAGTGATTCAACCCTCGGTCGTTAGTTCTTATTTGGAAGATGATTGTTGGGACATAACGGCTCAAAATAAATTGCATTAGGTTCTTACTTTTAAATCCTAAAGTATCTGCTATTTTCATTTCGTTTGGAGATGTTTTGGTGTGGCAAACACAGAAACTTCAAGTCCGTTATGCAGATTTTTAAAGTGCGAGGATGGCTCAGTTGTTAGAGGCGCTGACTACAGACCCAAGGTTCCGTGGCTCGAGTCTCTAACCAAACTTTCACCCAGAATGAGGGGAGTCACCAGCTCTCTATAATTCCAGGCGTAGGAATCACGAGGTGTGGTCACATCGAGAGGAAGGACCAGGACACTGCTCGAAAAGCATAAACTTCTCAGTGTCCTAAAACTACCTTCGGATGCTAGGTAGAAACAAATACAAATAAAGATCTTTAAAGGGTTTTGAGGGATTTCTAAAGCCTAAACTCCTAAGTCTCAAGTCACTGTGTTTCTTATAAGGTAGAATAGTAAAGATTACTATATTTTCAAAGAAAAAAATAATGTTTTATTGAATTTCTTTGGTTTGTCTCTAAAATTAAAACAGTTTTTGTACCAAAATGCTTTTAAACACAAGGTGCTTAATCGATAAGAGACAGGCTTTAGGTTCTTGAATTATTACGTTTTTGTTCACGGCATTTCCTATTCATTTTCACATAGTTCTATTGCAGAAGGACCCTTCCACATTCGTTCATATCGACAACCTTCCTGTCTCCGCACGTCCTCTTTTACCCACTGATTTTTTCTATTCCTTTACTTCTCTTATCTTCGTCGCCAAAAACCAAATAAGATATGACCACGTCTCTCATTAAAAAAATCGTTGTTTTGCTTTTGTTTGATGTTAAACAACCCCGCCTGGTAATACTTAGGTTTGGCTTTGTCCCATTATCTGCCAGCTTTTTGACGTCGCATTCCATCACAACACCATTCATCTCAGGGGGCTGTTTTCCCCAGCTTATCATTCCCCAGTTGTTTTGCTTTCGTATCTGTTCCATTCATTCAAATTTCTCTTGTATTCCAGAGAGAATCCTTTTTAGGAAGCCCGCCTGACCATCTACAGCGTCATCGCCTCTTCCCTGTGGTGAATTCTAGCAAATCGGATTTTTATCTGGAATTTTGAGTTTGGATTGATGATTTATCATTTTACGTCATTCATGATTCTCTGCAGATGTTATGGGTATTCATAAAACATAACAATATGCTATTTTCAAAGTGACTCGACATATCTTTTCAGTGGTCCTGATTCAGGCTGTTGTGGAATTTCCGCACCTGGTTTCTCCTATCTAAACACCATGGCAAACAAATACCGACTCAAAAGGGCAATTTTCACTCTTTTGTAGGGAAACAGTTTCTGGTAAAGAAAATTGACTTGGAGATTTGGCCAGTCGTTAACAAGATAAAATGTCTCTCCCTCTGAGATAAAAACTTCATGAGAAAGTTCTTCAATTGTCTTAATGTCGCTTGTTTTTATTGTTTGAAAATTTTATCTTTTAAGTAAACGATTTTCACCGGTAATTTGAAATTATAAGGTTAACTCCATTAAGTTGAAAAAGCAACTCCAGCGAACAAAGATGCTTTGAAATAACTTCAAAATGTCCGTTTTTGAGTTCTGGTTCCTAACGATGCAAAATATCTGAGAACGATTTTCTGGTTTGTTTACATATGACTTTGCTGTTTCGCCCCTTCAGCAGGATTTTTTTGGGTTTCGAAAGGTTTCCAAGAAACTGAGCATTGTGATTTATGACACATAAAGCAATTATTGAGACACCATTCAAATTTTCTCATTCTCCCCGAGATTATCTTTTCCTTTAAATCCATTCTTTTCCCCTGTTTTTGGAACACTTATCAATCGGTCTGTCGTATTTCGATGTTGCAAAACTCTTAATGTTACAAAAGTATCATTGATTCTTCAAAAGCTAGTTATGAAGTATGCTAATCTAGCTTATTTTCGGTTATCTTTACAGCTAAAGATTTCATGTAAAGTTGAGGGCAAGGAAGGTCCTTTTTGTTTTCGTCTATAGTTGCTGATAAGAGGGTCCTTTCCTCGTGCTTTAAGCATCTCATCACGCATGGTATCTTAAAGTGTTCTTCTTTCTTTACTAGTAAACCAAAGCTTTGAAAACCTGTTCAGTGATTTAAATAAAGTCAGTTTGGTTGTAGTGCTAATGTTATTTGGTTTTAACGATCATGCAACAGTCATCACGCATTTGCTTTCTCTGCTATCTTGCTTTCTCCGCTATCTTGCTTTCTCTGCTATCTTGCTTTCACTGCTATCTTGCTTTCTCTGCCATCTTGCTTTCTCCGCTATCTTGCTTTCTCCGCCATCTTGTTTTCTCCGCCATCTTGCTTTATTGTCAGATCTTAAGATGCTGTATGCTGCTGTGCGTGTACCATATTTATCATCGATTTAACTAGACATCCTCATACAAATCCTGTTGACACCAAAAGGATTATTATACTCTATGAATTATTATCATTGTAACAGTAACAATATTTCTAAACACGGCTAGCGGCTTAATTTCGATGTGGCCAAGTCAAGGAATACTAAATTTCAAGGAGACAATCTACAAGTATTCAACAGTGCCTGAATGATCACCCGTCCATAGAGTCAAAGAGCATGCGCAGTGATCTGAAATCAATAATACGCATTATTTTTTGTTAGCTGTATGGGCGGGGGCTTTCTATGTGCAAAAGTATACCTGCAGTACTCCAATACTATTCTTATTAATTTTAATACTGGCCCGGAGCGATAGTGATTAATACATCAGTTCCTTATTACCAATATTGTTGGAAGCTACTACGATATCTTTTCCTTAGGTAATGTGTCGCTTCGCAACAAACATGGTCTATAGTTGATATTTTTAACAGGCTTGAAAAGGTCCAACAATCCAAAATGTAGAATCCAAGGGCCTGCCAAAGCCTACCCAAAGGCAATGGATTTAGACCAACCTTTAATCAAAGAATCTAAGCTTCTCAGCTCTTAAAATCTGAAAGAAATTTTGCCTGGAGGGGTTTTTAGGGACTTTTCATCATTACATGACATTAGATGTCGCAACGACAGTCAACAAAATCACAGCTAGACCTTTTGGGGCTCAATTTATTCATCACACGATTGAAAAATCATTCTACTTTAGCCCGAAGATAAAACAGCATTTAGCCAGAAGATATGAGTTTGCCTGGCTTCGCCCCAATCGTGGTTTCCTCCCAAATCAAGTTGCCATGATCATTCTTTGAACCGTCAACTTGAGTCCCACGATGTTTTCAGCCCTGTTTCTTCTCTGAAAGCCGATTGGTGCATGTAATGATAGCCCATTGTATAAACCAACCAATGGGAATTCATCCGGACATTGTGCCTTTAAGTCGCCAAATTACCAAAATACAATGCCTACCAAAAGTACTTGGAACACCCAGCAATTTACGCTGCATTTGATATCTTTCATTCCTTTCATGAAAAAAAAATGCTCCTTCCGCCCCCTTCCCCCTGAAACAATGTTGATGATTTAGAGAAGTATCTTAAAAGAAGCGCAAAAGAAAGTGCTTCCTAAAATCCTAACCCATTTGATAGTAAACCAACATCGTTCTGTAGGGGAGAGGGGGATGATTGATTTTGATCATCATCATCATCATCACCACATGTCTAAGCTTTTCTAAGATGACCTAGACATTTATCATTCCTGATAAAACCACACAGGCAGCCATTGAGCTTCAAATGTTTGTCTGAGTTCTTTGAATTTTCCAAATAAAAACTGTTGACAGTTGACACTGAAAAGTTTCCACGTGCGTGCACGTTTACGAACAACCTAGCCGCTCGTTCGTGTCATCAACGTGTCGTTACAATGTGAAAAAGACTTGTGAATACCCTGATATGTCTAGGTGTGGTTAAAACCTGAAACGGCCCCTTCCAGACTTGCCAGTAAAAGGCGTTTCTGGTGACTTCAACCGACCTGCCGCAGCTTCTTTCTGTATTTCAATTATGACGGCCGGATCTAGGGACTGTGTTAAACCATTTTTGCAAATCAAACACGCTACAATCAACCTTTAAAATATTCTTAGGCAGAAACAAACAGAGGCAAGTTTATCTTCAAAGCTAGGGCGATATCTGTGAGGTGTATAAATATCTGTGGACAAAACTGAAGAATCCGGGCAGGGTAATACGAGAAATCTGATGTCATACACGTCGAAGAGTTTTTTGACGCTATCAACGAATCACAGGTCGCCAAGGGACAGGCAACGCTTTCCTAAGAATATGACATCCAGCAAAACATGATGCCTATCCTGATTCTTTGTGTTCGCCATATCGGTGATTGTTTTAAGATAGTGTGCGTGTTTTTATGGAAGAATTATAATTGATCAAAAATCTGCATGCGTCAGTGTAAGCCCCTTTCCAAGTTGCTGCCTGAAGGTGGCCAGGAAGTTCTGTCTTAAGCCATTCTATTGAAAGAATTGTTGACAGGCCTTTAAAAAACATGATTTGTTAACAACTGTAGCTTCAGGGCGTTTCGAGATGAATACGGCTCGAAAAATCACCCATAGCGATTCCTGTGCAGCCAAGGGCGTATTTTATCATTGCCTGAAGAGGTGTCGACAAATTTCCTTGCGTATAAAGGCGGTGGACTGCGGGTACCTATTCCTTATGCAAACTTGCTGCAAAAAGATGAACTTCGCATTGGTGCCCAATGTGAGTTGCAACCCGAAGCGCAACGGTAGTATCGACGAAATGCGTTGGTAGCCAATAAATTCAAAGTCAGAAAAGGCCAGTAATTGAGGTTTTTCATTGTCTGCAAGCTTTCTTTCAAAGTCAACACATTCCTGCTCATTAAGAAATTTCAAATTTATAACAAGTAATTCAAACTTCACGTTAGCCCCCTACTCAGACAACAGTGGCTATTTAACTATAAGCCACGCTGTGATCGAACTAAATTGACAATTTTTTAAGTAGAGAAATATTTCAAACTTCTTTCTGATTGTATGCAACAATTAATTTTGCTACATCTAAACTAGAAGTGAAGTTATGTGGTTTTTCTTAAGGTGATCTTTAAGTAAACCTCAATTGACAGAGCTACCTCAGAATAGAACGATCGAGTTAACAGAGGGCTTAGAGTCATCTGATTTTGCACTATGTCTCCCATTTGGCTCCAGAAAATTTATTTTATTAAAATAGATGCAATATTTGTTAACTAGTTCTATTCATAAAGGTTTGTGCTATTTCATAACTTTGATGAATCTTACAAGAAATTTCTAAACTTGGCCTAATTGCCTCAAAATTCAACTATGAATGACATTAAATTTTATTTGATTCACGAAATGCAATATTATTGAAATAACAGAGTATGAACAATGTAAATTGCCTATGAAATTAAAACAGTCCATGGTTCTTCTTGATCCGGGTCCATTTTGATCAGGGCCGTTAGTGGTTCTTCTTGATCCGGTCCATGGTTCTTCTTGATCCGGGTCCATTTTGATCAGGGCCGTTGGTGGTTCTTCTTAATCCGGTCCAAGGTCCTTCTTGATCCGGGTCCATTTTGATCAGGGCCGTTAGTGTTTCTTCTTGATCCGGTCCATGGTTCTTCTTGATCCTGTTCATTTTGATCAGGGCCTTCATGTCTTGAATGGTTTACTCTCCGACACTTTATTCTCTTTCTAAATGTATGTTACTTGCTATTGGGATGGCGCCCCCACAAAACTCCATACGGAACCACCCTTTAAATCTGGTAATAATCTAATTGAAGTTGTTGCCCTGAATGGCGTATTTGTAAGCATTATCTCACTTACTTTTTATTTATTACAACCTATTTATATATCCATTTATGAGGCGTGTCACGAGATTCACCATCAAGACAAGAGGCTCATAGACTGTAAATAACGAAAAAGGAATTTTAATACTTAATAAGTAGATGATTATATCGAATCAGTGCTGTGAAATATAGCTTTCACTACATATTAGCTAAGTTTACATTCAAGCTAAAGTGGCAAACAACGGATTACGCAATGAATGAATGCACTGGTAAAAGTCGCTTCATATAAATCATAATTAGATACAAAGAAAGAGATCCATTCTTAGGCTCTTTTTTCATTAGATTAGCGTTCGTCTGTGAATCAACGATAAGACGAAATGATGTAACCTTGAACTCATCATATCATAGCAATGTTCGCTTTTAAAAGTAACTCCGGCTGTATTATAAGCGGTTTAATGTTGCCAATTCTTTTGTTTTGCGGCAATCTTGTTACAGCGGATTTGAATGAATTCGTTTGAAAGGCACTGTAGTGCATAAAGATGTCTTAAGTATAGTGGCACACGCTTAGAAAATCCGCGGCACATGTTAAAATATTTTGTTATGTAAACCAGTGTTACAGGACCTTTTAAATATAAATAAGGGTAATATGTTGGTATTTATCAAAAGAAATAGGACTTAGTTGAGCAAATTGTTCTTTTGGAATCCGTCGATGCACCCAAGGCACAAAAGGGGCTCTAATAAATGTTTCCCTAAAACAAGAAAGAAACTGGTCACTTTATAGCATTACCGAAGTGGCTCAGCCCCATTGCAATACACCCCCTGGATACAACCTTGTAAGATGTAGAGAACGGCGCAGTACATTGGAAATATGACGAAACTGGTAACAAACCAGGGGGTCACTTAGCTTTTCATGTACAGAGGGACGAGCCCTGGCCTCCCTGTTGTATAAAAAAGGATGTTAGTTCCATCTTGTAAATGCAACTTTTTCACTGATCCCCTGCTGGCACCTTTTATTATAGAAATCTGTACTGGGACTATGTTAGTACATCTATTGTGCAAGTCAACGGAAATTGCTCCATTGAATTATCTTCGAAATGCAACTCGCGATGCAGAATCTCCCGCAACCTTAGCTTTCCTTCCGTTTAGTCGTGTTGGTTGAATTCATGGGCGTGGCGATATGCTGAAAAGTGGATTAAGACGATATCTTTCGTTATCGTTTTGGATTTAAATATAATGTAATAGAAAAGATCTAAGATATCAATGAGGAGGGACTAGCTTGCAAGATGAAACCATTTATTTCCTGTTTTAATATAATTCTATAATTACAAGACTACCATGTCGTGTGGTACATTTGAAATTTGTTTCACATTAAAAGAATTAGTGTGTAACGGAGATGCGCTTATTTCAAATTTCGTCCCACAATGAATTTTTGAAAAACTGTATGCATTGAACGTCTAGACCTAATAGCCAATGGTCCAGTCACCTCGAGAGGAAGGACCAGGACAATGCTCGATAAGCGAAGCTTAGCAGTGTCCTTAAAGACTCATTGCTAACAATGAGCCATTGCGCTACGCAAGCATCCCATAAAGCATTTTTTAGACAGTCTGAAATCAACTTTGGTTGATCCGTAAAAGTTTACTGCCATTGTTTGGATCGTTGCAACGCTCGCAAAGGCCCATTGTTAGCAATGAGTCTTTAAAACTACCTTCAGAAGTTTTAGTAACAAATAAAAATACAGATTGATCTAGGAAGGTTATTTTTGAATCTGTTCAAAAGACAAATGTGCTGACGTAAAATTTGATGATATCAGTTCTGACAGCAGTGTGTTTAACTTTAGACTGGGAATTTAACAACTATAGATTTGCCTTGGTGATGTATCTGCATAGTTTACTGTTACACTTGATGTCGTGATTGCAATTTGAAAGAAGATTAATAACCCAGCGTTGTTTGTTTTTTAGACTTTATGGGAAGTCCTTACGTCATTGCCACTCCAAAAGTAAGAGGACGAAGGCGATTATCAAGAGGAACAGGTATTGTATTTTTGACCTTTTCATGACCTTTGTTGACTTTTTATGTGACCTTAAGACAGCCAATGGCAACAACTCGCGTTGTCACCATAACCTTAAGACAGCCAATGGCATTGTCACCATAACCAGAGATTGTGCTTCCTTGAAGTACATTGTGTGTCATACAAAAACGGGACCGTGTGATGCAAATCCTTTCGTGTGTTTCTTGTTTTACTTGTTGCTGTTTCACTTGTTAATGATGAATCATAAGTGACTTAAATAAATTGTATAGGATTCGGATTTCTGAACTTTTGCTTAGTAATAAAAATTCTTTTTTTAAATAATTCTTTTTGCAGCAATATCACGAGGCGTTCGTTGTTATCTGCTGTTATTCCATGAGTTAGCAATGCAGCAATGTATTCAAAAAATAAGGTGTTACAGGTTTTACTCGCGTATGCCCACTCTGGTTTATGAAAGCTCTGTTGGTTATTTCATAGGTGGCCCAGTTTTACCAGCAATAAAAGTTGGAACAGGCAATCACTGGCAACCCAAGAAAGAAATAGAGGTACATGCTATGATTGGCGACAGAGTATCTGCAGCTGTGGGAACAAGGGTATTAATCAAATGCGTTTTTGCTGGTGTACCTGAGCCAAGGGCGACGTGGTTTTATGGCGAAAAGAGAATTGACAATGACAGATACCTGCCATACATTTACTCATACAAAGATTACGTCACAGTGCTTGAGATACCAAATTTGAAGAGATTTTATGCCGGGCAGTACTCATGTCGCATTGAAAACAGATTTGGCGTTATCAAGGCAACCACAGACGTTAGACTGATAAGTGAGTGTTGTTCTCCATGTTTTTTTTATTTATCTGTTATCATTATTATTTATTAAACAAAGTTAATGTGAAGTTACTTTGCTGTTTTGCTTGGTAGGATGAGCTCTATAGGTTCTTATCTACAATCGTGCTACAAGCCTTGAAATATGAACGTCAGTTTTCAAAGACAAATCCAGCCATCCCCCCCCCCTCCCCCATATTTGGTTTACTATAAAAGAAGGGAAGAGGTTATTGAGAATGTGTTTTCGTGTTCTGGAGAAGAAGGGGGGGGGGGGGGTGGAAGTAGAAGTATTCGGGAAAAAGAAATAAAGAATAGAATTACTTTTGGCAGGCATTGTAGAAAGCAAAATTGCTTGTAGTTTTGTATATACTTGGCTGGCTATGTTTAAGAACATTAAATGTTTCAGATTTCTTCACAAAACCAGTCATCATTGGGAGCTTCAAATATAAATATAGCGCTGCTGAAAACATCGGTATAAAAACAGTAATATAAAGACGGCCTACCTTTAATTACCTAAATAAAACCTATCAAACATACCTGCAACTACAACGCAAAGCACACTTATTTATCCTTTTAAGTACCACCCCTTTATAGTGACCACCTTAAACTGTTCCCTGGTATAGTAATGAATATATTTTGCATATACAATACGATACAGATATAACTATACTAGTTAAACTGGTGTTTAACTCTACTACTGTTTTACACAATTTTGATAATAAAATGAGTAGTAACAAGATGGCCTATCTTTAGTTGCTTACATACGATCTGTCTAAATTGCCTGAAGCTAGCACTGAAGCGAATAATGACTCCATATAGAATCCACCTTTTATAACGACCTTCTGAAACTGTTTCCCGACGTAGATATGATCATATTTCACGAATACAGTACGATAAAAATGTAGTTATACTTTATGTAAGCTCAGTCTTTAAGCATTTGTATTTTGATAAAATATCGATTCAATACTCGACATAACAGAAACTTGTCTAGTCCTCTTGATTTTTATTTGTAATTACCACACCTACATTCATTTTTGTCTATCATATTCCAGAGGCTGGTGAACCAACCATTTTCAGCGAAAGGAAGGTAGTTGAGTTCGGTCCCAATGATAGAGTCGTCAACATAACAATCGGTACAAATGCTACATTGTTTGAATCAACGAAAGTAAACATCTTGTGTCCTGTACAAGCATATCCTTTCCGTCTTCGGGTGCGTTGGAGAGCTATGAATGTAGGAACAACACGAGGAATACGAAGATACGGTTATTATGGCTCGGATTTGCGAATTCAAAGTGCACAAACTGGGCACTCTGGAACCTATGTGTGCACTGGAGAGGCATACCTCGGCTCTGATTCGGAAAGCTCAACTATCAAAGTTATTGGTATGTAGGCATTGGTTGCTTGTTGTATTGTATTGTGTTGTGTTGTGTTGTGTTGTGTTGTGTTGTGTTGTGTTGTGTTGTGTTGTGTTGTGTTGTGTTGTGTTGTTTTCTATTTTGTTCTCTTTTGTTGTGTTCTCTTGTGTTTTCATATGTTCTCTTGTGCTGTTGTGTTTTGTTGCGATGCGTTGCATTGTGCTGTGTTGTATTGCATTGTTTTATACTATTGTGTTGTTTTGTGGTATTTTTCTGTTGTGTTGCACCCTATATAGTTTTGTGAAATACATCTGAAAAAGCCATAGGAATTTGACTTATACAGCATCCTATATTGCGCTTTAAATTACCTGAAAATTATCTTAAGTCTTAAGTTCAGTAAATGGTAGTTTTATTATGCAGTTTTATATGCATACTATTCTTTTAGTGTTAGTCATTATCAAAGATATCTCGTTTATTTTAAGTTTGATTTGACATTTCTTTAAGTGCGTTCTGCTTAAGACTTCTGATGTTCTAATGCAAAATTTACCCAATTCTTCCTCAGCTAAAGTCGCCCCGAAGATCCAGAAAAGTAGCAAGAAGGTGTATGGGCGAGCTGATGCATATCCGTTTGTGAATATCACAATTGGTGACACCTTGGTGGCAGAAAATGGAGCCCAAATCGAGGTGGTTTGTCCTGCCACAGGTTCACCACAGCCGAAGATAATATGGCATCGCAGAGGTATGGTGAATTTCCAGTTGGTTAATATGAATTGACTTTGCAGGGAAAATTTGGGAATATAGCGGCTTTTTTTTGTTTGCATGATCAAAGGTTAATGTGTGATTACATGAGATGTAAACGCAGGTTTCTTTGTGTAATAGGGATTTATTTAGCACAATATTGCCTTGCCTCGCACAGGAACGGATTTACCGGGGGTGTGGGGTGAAATATTGTGAGACACCCCCCCCCCAATATTTTTTTGTCCTTTGGTAAATTCTGCTTTTATTTGGTAAAAAGTATTTTTTGTAGTCAGTAGTACCAAATTGATGCGGAGAAGTTATCTAACTTCTTCATCTTAAAGTTAAAAACTGAATTTTATTATTTCCTGTCACCTAGAGGGCGTGGCACCCAATCCAAAAATTATCTAACACCCCCATCCCCAATATTTGCCGCTCAAATCCGTCCCTGATGATCAAACAGTATTTGAAGCCTTCAAGGTCATTTTGGAAGCCTGGCAGCTTTATTCCAAATCTTCAGCCTATCCAAATACTAACCAAATTGAATTTAGAAGGAGAGATAGCAGAACTCTATAATTTTTTCTGAGGTTTTAGTTAGTGATGAATCATCAAGCAATGACAACTTGGTTCAGTGTTTTCATGATTCCTTTTCTATCGTGGTAAAGACACTCCTGAATTTCTGATAAGATTTTTGATAAGGTTTTTGATTAGGTTTTTTATGGAAACTAAAAACATTGTTAGAACTTATTGCGACTGTTCTAAAAATGTCTAACCTTTTGGAAAACGATGTTTTGTGAAAAGTAATTGTAAATTTGTAAGCTTTCCCTTCCTTGAAAATCTTTAATTTCACACTGCCACCAACCTTGATTCCGTTGTCAGGCATTTTCAGTTTGGTTTTCTTTGACTTTCGTACGAACATATTTGGCCTAACAAAGATAACACAGATAGCGTCTTTGTACCCATGGTAACTCAAAACCGTCCGACCTCAATGGAACCACGATTTTTATCCGTTATGTTTCAAGCTTAAGAAGTTGTTTTTTCCCATTCTTGTACAAAGATATCAAATCCTGGTCAGTAATTGCTGTTATTCCAGTCAGTGAGATAGCATGAATCACATCATACAATGTTTAATAAATTACAAAGACCGCTTTATTTGAAATATTTGTCAGTAAAATACGATGACCTAAGCTGGAGGACTCTTTCGAATTGATAAATGAGGTCGATGCTTTTTAACAGACAATCACATCTTTTTAGTCTACTATCACTCGACAAATGATCCTTATTACTTTTTGGGTGCATCTACTTAGACCCCCCTCCCTAGTACATCTACTCCAGACCCTCTGTACCTACCCTTACGTATGGCCTATTTTTTAACATTCCCCATCCCACCTTATTTAGGCACGGCAGAGCAGGGGGGGCTGGTGACTTTAACCGCCCACTTTTTGCCAAAACTGCAAAAAATGAACCAATGAATTACCAGAGAAGGTTTTTTTACTCTGTTTAACCCCCCCCCCCCCCTCCCCCCACTTTTCTCAACGTTCTAGAGTGCCTTTTATTTTCGTCAGACGCTTTATCAATCATTTTTCAGGAGTGCCAATTATGTTTCCAAGTATTAACATGTTCACAAAGAAGGATGGTTCCATTCTTGTGATTCGAGAAATGAAGGGCGATGCATCAGACACCTATTCTTGTGTTGCAACCAACGTGGCCGGGCAAGAGTCGGTTGGCTCAAAAATCACTGTTCTTCCTGCAGGTAACTTACCTCGATAATTGTAAAGCCAAAATCTTACATAAGCAGGGCAACGTCAACTTTGTAAAGCCTTTGTGGTTAAGAAACCTTTTAGACTTACAGGATTTCTAAATGGTTGATAAACCCTTTAAAATATTGCTTCTTTATTCTCCAAGATTTCTTAAAACCTTCCTTTTATATCCATCGTCTTTTTCCCAAGGCATAGCCATTTCTACGTAACATAAAGGCAGTACACGAACTGCTTATAACCAGACTTAATCAGTTACATATTTAGATATATCAATTTAAAGCTTACTGAGGTCATTTATCACAAATCTTCAACATCGTTTGGATTTTTCGTTGAATCTTTTCGAGCAGGCTATCAGCCCAGAAGCCTCGAAACACTGTGCTAGTTATTGTGTAAACGAGATCCAGATTCTATTGATTTCTTGCGTATGGACTTTCTTGTATTTTGCAAATGATAAAATTTGTTTCTTTTCGTTTTGAATTGACAATCTTTGTCTATGATCAGCTGATAATGCAAGATACTTTATCATAATGCCAATTATCAACCCAGATGAAACGACACCACACACATAAAAGTAATCAAGATTTTTACTCTGGATTGCATCAGACAAACTGATTTTCGTTATTTCATTATTGTAGGCGCTTTCCGTCCCAAAATAGAGGGCAGACGTGGAACTATCTTAGTGACTGGAGAAGAGGACAGCCAGTCAGTGACCATTGGACAAAAGGCGGAAGTATTCGAGGGAAAACCTTTAACTGTATACTGTCCTGCCAAAGGACTTCCTAAGCCAGACATTTCTTGGAAATTTGAGGGACTACCCATAGAAGAGCTTAAAGGGGTCAATATGATGGTCGACAAATCTGGTGGGGGGTTGATGATTGTTCGAGTTACTAGAAAAGTGGCTGGTAGCATCTCGTGTGTGGCTGAAAATGTTCTTGGTGCAGTGACTATGTCCTCTCGCATTGAACTACAAGGTAAAGTTTTTTATCGTGTGAATTTCATGGAAGTGTTACGTCATATGTTAAAACCTGCAACCTCTCTGTGATTGCCACACCCATCGATTTATGTTAGCATTCGGTTTCAGACTAGGATGTTGGCAATGAGATTTTGCTGCAAAGTTTCTTTTATTTTAACTGACTGTAAAAACGAAACGGTGTACTTTATGACCATTCATTTCAATGGCCTGTGCTTATTTACTATTGGTTTGTTTAACAGGCTCTTCACAACCAAAAATAATCTCGACCGGAAATGATGTCAGAGTTGGAAAGAAGGCTGTGCCCGTTAGTGCTGTGATTGGCAATGACATCAAAACATCTGGGGATAGGAATATAAAACTGGTTTGTCCTGTATCAGGTTGGCCATCGCCAAAAGTCGTTTGGAACAAGAATGGCAAGTCGGTTGATCTGCCCACAAGTAAAATGATGGGTGGTGTCGCCAAAGGATCCGTACTTTCAATTGATAATGCTCAAGAATCAGACAGGGGCACATATACGTGCTATGCTATTAATCCAGCTGGAGTGGCTATGAGCTCGTCAGAAATAACCGTTCTTGGTAAGATTATAGATGGTTTAAGTACACGGTGTTACTTGTTATTTATTCAGGAGATTCTCATAATCATTGAAGGGGACGAATATCAAATATTCCTAGATTTATTCACATTAAAGCAATTGTAACGGATAGTTCCAATTAAATCTTGGCTTTGCCGAGCCACTGTTTTTGCTAATTAGTTGCTAATTATAAAAATTGCTTTATGTGGAACTATCGCTAAAAATTTCAAAATGACTCCTCCATTGCTCTTTGAAGATGAGAAGGCTGCAACTGCCATCTTGTAAAAGAATCTGATATTTTCAGTGTTTTGAGCGCATTTGGTACCAGTTAGTGATGCAACTTTGGTTAAAACATTTTATTCAAAGAAATTGAAAGTTCTTTAGTTTAATCCTAAGCTCGTATAATGCTACATACCACATTCACATCTCATGGTATATTCACGAAATTTTGATGCTTGCTTAAAAATGTTCACACCCAGTCTAATCATTTCTAGAACCAAACTCACCTATCATAACATCTGTACCAACGACGAAAAAATTTTTGGAGAAGACAAACGTGCAAGTAGACATTGGCACAAATGTGACATCTCTACTTGGTAACACATTGACAATTCGTTGTCCATTCGATGGGACTGACGACACTGGTGTAATATGGAGTGTCGACTCGCAACAAGTCGTTTTTAGCAAAAGGGTGTATTTAGTTGAAGGCAATGCTTTGAGAATAGAAAACGTTGGTTTCTTCGACAATGGTGTGTATGAATGCAAAGTCTGGAATTCAGAGGGCCATGATTCAGAGAAGAGTTTGATAAGAATCGCAGGTGATTATTTAGTTGTTCGTTCAGCCTTAGCTCCAATGTAAAGATTTATGTAGAAGTAAACTTTCAGTACAAAGAGAAAGTGTTACTGATTTGTATGTTCTCTAGAGAAGCTTCTTCATTTGTAAGTCCTTGAAGACGTTAACCCAAGATGCCTCAACTAACGTCATTCTTTTGTCCACATATGTATAAAGGATTTTATATGGCGCTCCACTAAAGTTGTACTAGTATTTTACTTGCCTGTTACTTTTATCAGATGGCTTCTAATAGACACAGATCTTCTTTGTTCTTTCCATGTCTCTATAGCTTTTCATTGAAGCCAATGCTTTTATGTAACACCCGAAGCCTTGCAGCGAGCAACCTATTTGGCCAATACTCTTTTGATATAGATTTTTGGCAACTGGCTACATTGTAACATCTCAGCAGTTTATCTCAATATGTTACTGTTATTCTTGTACTGTTTAAGCTTAGAATTCTTCTACATTTCTTCCTTTGTTAACCTTAGCTCCACATAACCAAATCGTGAAGGCTTCAAACAAGGTTAGTAAGCTTGTGTCATACACTGCCGAAGAAGATCTCCATGTCGTCATTGGTCACAATTTGACAGTCACAAGTGGACACAACATATTCATTACATGCCCAGTTCGTGGTGTCCTAAGACCGGTCATTACTTGGATGAAAGGAAACAATGTAATCAAATCTGGTGAAAATGTTTCAGTAGAAGGAGAGCAGTTGTTGCTTACAAATGTGGGTAAAGACGATACTGGAACATATTCATGTTTCGCAAGAACAAAGTTTGGCACTTCCAATTCAAGCACCCATCTCACCGTCATAGGTACGCTTTCAAAGGCCTTGCAAAATTACATATGATACCAATTGCTACATTAAAATGACTTTCAGCTAGTTTCTGCAAGTTTTTGTAAAAGTATTTCATTACCTGCAAGCTTAATAACTTTACAAGCTAGAGCTTAAGTCATTGCATTTGTGCTATCCTACGTCTAAAAGAGCATCTTGGTAAAGCCTTAAGTTTGTAATGGAGACAGCCATGTTACCAACCTTATCAACATATTTTTATAGATTTGCTGCATTGTCTTTGACGTGAATATGTTTTAGAATAGCTTTCAATTAGAAATGTATAGGTAACATTGAAACTTATCCGCTACTCCATCTCTTGTGCCAGTAACCGTCCCGTCTCAAGACAATGCTGTTTAAAGGTAATGTGTCCACATAAAAGGACTGCGTATACCCAACATGTCAAGTAACATCAAAATAACAATTTGCGATTGGTTAGTATTCTTGCGATGCGAAACTGCTCACATGAAAAGCTGACCTCGCAGCAGGATAGATAAACAGAACGACCGTAATGACTGGAGCGATGACATGAAAAATCACATGTTTCTAAAAACCCCTGCAGAGTCACTTGCTATAGCTGGAAACATTACCTTTAAGTTCCCAACAACTTTAATCTCTCTCTTTCAATCAGTTCCAACAAGACCAATCATCTACAAGAGTAATAGTGACGTCACTGGAGATGATGTATCGAAAACAAAACAAATAACAATTGGTGATAAATTGTTCGCCGTCAAAGACTTGACTGTTGAAATCAAATGCCGAGTTTCTGCTGGCATACCGAAACCTCGTATAACTTGGTATCACAACAACGGAAAGATCGTTTCAAACGGTGTCTATGCAACGGTTAAAGAGAACAATGATTTGTTGATTCCCAAACTAGATGCATCACTCCAAGGCGTCTATAAGTGTGTTGCTGAAAACATGAAAGGAACGGATGAAGCTTCAACTCATGTCATGATCATGTGTAAGTTAATGCATGCAATCATTTATCGTTGATTACTTAGGTGATAGATCGAACTGATTTAGTGATCGATTGAATATCAGTCATAATGAATCAGTGATAGTATTTGATGGCGCATCCTGATTGTGATTGATTCATTGGTCGATTTTTCCTGGCTTTCATCAGAATAAGCATCGATTTTGGTTAATGTTTTTGTGATAGAATCATAGCGTCTATGAATACAGTTTATTTTTGTTTACATAGTCTCATATTCTTTCAGTGAGCCATTCTTGAAACATTGTTTCAACTTTGTTTTAAAACACACGATAACCTTGCTAGAATGTTTAAAACATTGTTTTGTTTCATACTACACATTAACCTTGACAAAACGTTTTCTTACAGTCAGCGTACGTCCCGACATCACCAGATCATTAAACCATTTCACTGATCATAGCACCCCAACATCGAAAGAAGCAGGTTCACTACTGTCAATTAACATAGGAGACCAGCTGAAGGCAAATGAAGGCCGTGATGTCATGATTAATTGCGTTGCCACGGGTGTCCCAAAACCAAGAATCATTTGGACAAAAGATGGAAACGATTTAGTATCTGGTGACCGTATCACAATCTATGAAAATGGCAGCCTTTTGGTCAAAGGGGTTACAGAGGAAGACACTGGGAATTTTGCCTGTGTTGCTATCAATAACAGAGGAGTAGAAACATTCTCATCAGAGCTTAAAATCCTAGGTCAGTATGGGGGTATAAACCAACAATTAGAATTTGTGTAGTTGGCGTTAATTTTAAATCGTTCATTTATGCGTGTATTGTCTTACCTACCAAGAGCTATCAGTTATTCTTTTTGGCAAGTTGATTATCGTGGAAGGTAAATATTTAGAAATAAAGAAAATTTAAGTTCTAATAGTATCTTTGTAAGAAATTTGTTCATCCGTTGAAAAATTGTCTCGTAAAATGCCAAGTTTGTTAATCTATAGGGAAATATATCTATCAGTCTTTTTCGCTGGTTGTAGTAGAAAAAGTCATTAGTTTCGTCGTTACAGGTTTCTCTAGACTTTCTAGTAAATCTAACTGTGTGCGTTAGGAACCCACGTTGTGCTTTTTGACTGTATTTTTATGAGAGTGCCTTATAAACGGTATTAGAAATTTTACTGCATCTAATTTTAGGCAAGGGTAGAGCGATGGTAGCAGCAGCCGAGCAATTGGAAGAAAAAGTCCAAGTCAATCCTTCAGAGCCTACAGTTGAAGCCAATGTAGGCACCAACATCACTACACTGCCTGGCAAAGAGCTGACTCTGAATTGTCCCTCGATCGGAAAGCCGAAGCCTAAGGTTACTTGGTATAAGGACGCAGTTGAGTTGGAGCCAACGACACAGATTCGCCTCGGGGAAGCTGGAGAGTTAGTGTTTAAGGGAGTTACCTATGAAGATGCAGCGAGATACACATGTGTAGCTGAAAATGAATTCGGCAGGGACAAAATGTCAAGCATCTTGAACGTTGCAAGTAAGCTCTTTCACATGATCGTAGAACTCTTTTCCTTGCAAATTTGCTTTTCTAAACGCCTTAAGGTATGATAGATGCTGGCTAACAACAGTGTCGTTTCTCCTTCCTCAGCTCTTCCCGATCAGCTTATAGTCTCCCCAGAAAAACCAGAAAGCTCTGATTTGCGCCCGCCAACTGTGTCAAAGAAAGTGAAACTGGACATTGGTATGTTTGGAGATGTTTTGTCAGGCAAAACGGTGCATATTGAGTGCCCAACGAAAGGGTCAGTGAAGCCTAAGATTACATGGCTGTTTGAGGAAAAAGAAATCAAGCCAAGCAAAATCTACGGGATAGACGACAATGTGCTTACAATTCGAAACCAAAAAGCCGGCGATTATATTTACACCTGCCGAGCAGAAACATTTCTCGGATCATCAGAAATGCAGTCCAACGTTCGGTTCATAGGTTTGTCGTCTCATTATCGTGGAGTTTGTTTTGTCATTGTTACCTGATGGTCATCACATCATCATCGTTACATCACTCTTATGTCATTGTCACTACTTCATCATCATTACATCATTCTTACGTCATGATCATTACGTCATAATCATTACATCACTCCTACGTCATCTTCATATCTCACTCTTACGTCATACTCATTGCGTCATCATCATTATATTATTGAATACTGTACACTTTGATATTACCTTCAGGGGTTATAATGTAGAATGTGCAAACATTTTGTAGCAATAATATCATGATAAATATTGTATCGAAAGGATATTCTCTCCACTCACTGTTATTCTTCTTGCCACTAAGCTAAATGTGCAAACAATGTTAAGCGTAAAATGCACCCAGTTTTGCCACTGTTTAGCTACATACGATTTGAAATTGTTTTGTCACACCTGTCGTCATTAACATCCCAGTTAATCCTTTCCTTTACCTTCTCTCACTTGCTCGTGTATTTTTGTTTGGAAATATAGCCTAGGAAAAAAAGTCTGGTACCGATTTACGTGTTGATTAGTTAGAACGGCTAACCTTTTTATTTAGACCCTGCCGAGCCTAAGATACATTCAACAAAGAAGGATAAAATCATAACAGATGAGAAGATCCGAATTGACATCGGAGGTAACATCAAGATCAAATTCGGTAGTCAACTTGACATCAAATGTCCCTTCTTCGGAGTACCAACCCCAAATGTCAAATGGTTCAAGGGCGGAAGACCAGTGACAGACAAGGATGGTGTTGTCACCAAAGGGTCAGGAAGTGTTCTGCGCATTCCATTTGTGAAAATGGACCATAACACTTCGTATGCTTGTGAAGCGTCAAACGGTGTCGGAAAGAAAGCACTGGAAACGATGTTTGTTGGTGTTTTCAGTGAGTTCAATATTACTTTTTTGTGAAATACAGAATTTTACCACCCTAGCAGAACATAACATATCTTGTACTAGCGATGTTCCTCTAGCTAGAATCGTACTTTCTTGCATTTTTTTTACTTTCTTTAAACAAAAATCGTTGCTAAGTTTTCTGGTAACCTGACAGCAATTGCTAAAGCAAAGGTTCCAGTATTTGTCAGTAGCTTATTGTAGTAGCATTTTTGTTTCAGTTTGTATTTTTTATTCTTCATGTAATGGCTTTGGGCTAGTCATGATCTTCTTCTTCGTTTTGTTTTCGTCCTTGTTATTTTGTAAAGTAACCTGTATGATTTTCTAAAGTAATTTATACATAATGTAGTCCTTGTAAGGTTAAGTATCGAATGTAAGAGAACAAACTGCTTGCCAACTATGTTTTCCAGCTAAGGATATTTTTACAAACAATCAAATTTTTTTAAAAGCCCTGCGTGCTCGTTGTTCAATTCTTAAATCAGGTTTTTGCATGGATCAATTTTCCTAACTTATAGAGCCGGAAAGTGCTGCAATTAAAGTTAAACCGGTTGAAAAGCAAGCTGCCCTAACTTACCTCAAAGATGAGTATTTCCCTACAATCATCAAAGAAGAGAATAAAACCGGAAGCATTGGGCAAAACTACTCCATCCTTGCCGGTATGCAGTTGCTTTTGAACTGCCCGGTCTCTGGAGATCCGAAACCGGAAATTGTATGGAAGAAAGACAACGAGCCGATTGCAGAGAACGTTGAAACGCTCGTGTTGGATTCAGCAACTGTTGAAAATAGTGGTATATATGTCTGTGAAGCAACTAATGCTTTTGGTACTCAGATGATGGAAAGCAAAGTCAGCGTTATGGGTATGTTGTTTTTGTTAATTGTTTTTTTAATGTACCGTATCTTTGCTAATACCCCCCTTTAAAAAGTTGTTAGCAATTGGAACACAACCAACTGTTATCCTGTCCCTACGGCTGAACGCTGGCCTCTTTGTTATAAGCATGGTTGTTTGTTTCAGACCATTGGCACTAAATCCCAAACTCTTAAACCCTTCAGACCATTGTACCCACCAGTTGCCTCTGTACCCATTGTTGTATGTTACTGTTGCCTGCTGGCGTGTTCAAGCAACTTTACATTGCCATTGTTGGCAGAAGCCACACAATAAATTCTCCGTTATCCACTGTGAACATTCAAATCAAATCGAACGATGATTACATGTAAAAACAGTCATTTTTCTTGACGTACGATTCCCACGTCTTTTCTTCTACCTCGCTCTCTTCGAATCGCCTCCTTTTCCTGCTATTCAATTTTTGGTCTCGGTTCCGTGCCCATTCAATTCAGTTCAATGAAATGTCTATTTTTGTGGAGCCTACATTGCTAATACTCTATTTTCTGGTACATGAAAGATAATTTTGCATCTTTCAGAGCAAAGAAAACCAGAAATTCAACGTGACCCAGCCAAAAAAGACTCAAAGACTGAAATAATCACGGCCATATCTGGCAAAGGATCAGTTGATATCGACATTGGCGACGACCTCAAGACTTTCATTGGTACAGAATTTACAATAAAGTGAGTTTCCATGCAAAAAATGGCTGTATGATTGATTATAAGGGGGCCCTGTCAAAAACTTTACAAATTAAAACTCGACAATGATAATGGTAACAAAAGAAAGCTGATTAAAATCATAGTTTGACATTTCCAATCAACACTTTATCTTTTTCTTAATAGAAGATTGAGGGGTAGCTTGCTTGGCCTCGCAGACAAGTTCGTAACAGATTTTTGCTCCAGAATTTTCATGAATCGCTCTGTATCTCACTAAATGTCTTTTCCATCCAAATAGTCTACCCTTATTTGCAATCAATAACTGTTTAAATCTGTTTCAGTTGCCCTGCTATAGGAATACCAGCGCCATCAGTTTCCTTTTACAAGGATGGTGCCCAGATTGAGCCAAACGATGACATTGAAGTTGACCTTAAACGTGGTGCCCTGACCATCAAGAAACCAACTGCTAAAGACCGTGGTCTGTATTCTTGTGTAGCCCAGAATTCAGCTGGTGTTTCGAACATTTCGTCTGTTGTTGAACTCATCGGTAAGTTCGAATCACACCAAAGCTACTGAATTAGCATTCTGTTGCAAATTGAACATCGTGTGTGCTTTATTTCACGTAACAACGCTATTTGCTAAGCATTCATTTGGTTGCCTTATGTTCGTATTAAGCGTGAAACTTCGAGTTGCAACTTTATACCATCCTGGTCTCTTTACACCAAAGAGTAGTTCATAGTATAGCTCTCAAGTGAACAAATGTATGTATATATAGAACATGACTACAATTCCTGTTCTTGATCACCAACAGCGTTTTTGTCAATAACCTTCGCAGCTTTCTTTCTCCCCTTTGAAATAATGTTGGATTATTCTCCTTATTACACTTTTTGAATTTAAATTATATTTTTTTAAATTAGCATGGCTGATGTGTATGTCTAACATCTTTTGGGGGAAAGGGGGCAAATCAGCTATTTTTGTAGGGGTGAATTGACGATTGATAGATGAATCTTGAATCTTGTGTTAATCGAGCATTTTTCTACTCTAAAACATTGGAACTATCAATTGGTATAGCAAAAGGAGGTTTAACTGTACATTGAGTTGTTGATAATTGTAAAGTTTTTATGATGAGACCCATTGAATCCATTGCAGAACCGGTTGCACCTCATATGTCGGAAGAAGTTCCAGCTGCGTCTTACAATTTCAATATTCTAAAGAGCCAAGGCGTCTTAAAAGCATCAGTTGGCAGTGCCAATGTTTCATCGTTCCCAGGAACTGAAGTCTTCATCGACTGCCCTGTGTCCGGTTTCCCACCACCAGAGGTTGTTTGGTCGAAGGACGGTAAACCATTAAACCCGGAATACGACCCCATTGAAATACGAGGCAACGGCACGCTTGTATTGCCGCATCTGACCAGCGAAATGCAAGGTACATATGTGTGTTTAGCCGTGAATATGGGTGGAGGATATGCAAGGAATATTACCATTAAAGTCACTGGTGAGTCACTACATTTTATCAATCGTAAATGATAAAATCATTCTTAAGGTATATTTTGTCATACTGTTGTCCGTATTAACTATTATCTGTCTATTTAATTTATAGTATGACCTATATTTCTTTCCTTCAAAGAAGAATATTTCTTCTTTGTCATATTTTAATGTAATTTTTGTCAATCTTTTCAATGAATATTTTTATTTCCTAGATAGCTTTTTTGCTTAAGGCAGACAGGACTTATAGAAATGTTTTTTCACGTTTAGATCCGGTTGCACCAATGATAGAAAAGAGTTCCGGGCTTCGGGACGAATCTCAAATACTGCAAGCCAGCATAGCAATTGGCGAGGATGCTGTGGTTTTAGAAGGATCCGAAGTGACTATTAACTGTCCACACAAAGCACAACCGGAAGGTGCTATAATATGGTCCGGTCCAAACGATTATGGCATGGACAGTGACGGTTTCGAAGTGTTAAATGAGGGATTCACCTTGAAGATTTCCCGGGTTGACAGTAGCTTTAATGGCTTGTTCAAGTGCATTGTATCCAATGTTTTTGGCAGCGATCATGCAACGACAAGACTGACTGTCGTAGGTATGTCAGCTGATCAAAATAAACCTTGCTCGTATATGAGTAAAAGTCAAATGAATTAATGTTTGTCAGCCTTGCAGCCAGAATGCCTTGATAAATCTCCTGCAGGAACTTCCTTGTATGTATCTTTGATTGTATACTCGGTAATGTAAAACATAAAGTTTTGTAAACTTTTGGCAACTCTGTTCAATGTCTTATGTCTGATTGGCCATTCTAGGTGTCACTGTTATTCTATCTTGTTCCCAAATATCGTTGCTTTAAACTAGGAATGTGAGTTTTTGATGTCCGTAACGTGGTGAATATTCTTCTGTTTTGAAATAGAATCCTTGAAGCCGATGATAACCCCCGTGATGGAGAATGTTACCGCTACCATGGGCAAGGATGATGTTGGCATTGTCATCGGAGGCCATCTTGAAGCGCCTGCAGGAGTTTTGGTTAAGATCGCCTGCCCCGTAAGTGGTGTGCCTAGGCCAAATGTGAAGTGGCTCTTCAACGGGCGCCTTGTGCACCAGACTAAGATGCAGAGTGACAGTGAAGCAGCAACCTACGTCATCAACAAGCTGACTTTAAAAGACACTGGCATGTACACATGCATTGCGGAAAACGTCATCGGGCGCCAAGAAGCGTCTACCTACATCTCTGTCGGTTAGTACCAACTGTCTCTGCCCTTTGTCTTTGTCACCACTATATTTCTGTCCCTTGAAAGTTCACCCAAGTGCTCTTACGGTATTGAAAGTAGTCAAAATAGTTCTCAGTGAGATGTGCGGGAATATCTAGATTAGGGAAATCTTGTTCTTTACATAAAGCCTTGAGGGGATTCCTTTGGCAGTATTTCTGCATTTAGAAGACATTTCTGCGTTTGCAATTTTCTTGCGAAAGCTATGTCATATCTCTCTTACACGGAAGCTCATTCCCACCCCCTCTGTGTCTCTTACAAGGGTTAATTGTCTCATTTCCTGAACAAATTCCTACCTCAAAATGTATCCAGAACCGCCTTAATATGTCGTTGAGGCATTTGCTACTATAAAAAAGCCAATTGTCTGAGAACCAACCTAACCCGTTTCTCAATTCTTATACAGGATTGGTACCAAACATCCAATCACTTGCTAAGAGTGAAATATCTGCCTTGGCAGAGGACTCTGTAACAATACCAGTTGGCGCAAGATCGGTTGTCAAAACAACGACAAATGTAGTGCTACAGTGTTTCGCACATGGCATTCCAATGCCTCTAGTCAAATGGTACAAAGACGGCAACCTTGTTGATGTGGATCGTCGCTATACGTCATTGATCAATGGCATGCTTGAAATCCGATCTGTTACCGCATTAGACGATGGGACATTTACTTGTGTTGCTAAGAACAAATTTGGTACAAAGAAAGCCAAAGCAACTTTGATAGTTGTAGGTAGGTCAAATCTAACAGTTGATGTACACTAAACGATGCCTTGAGAACAAGCTCGTTATGATCATAATGATGATCACAATTACGATGGTTAGAAGCTGCCCTGCTTTTTATAAGCTGAGCCTACTACTAAAGAAATAATAATGGTAAAGACCATAAAATAACACTGTTTCATTATAATTCAGAAATTGAATGTTGGCCTAAATATGAGTACATCCAGCTACAAGTATGATTCTAAGAACGTTTACGAAGTTTGTTTACAAATCCTGTTTTTATGTATTTGTTCAATTCTATTCTTTCTTTGCTGCAATTTTCGTCTCCTTTAGAGTATTTACAAAGTGTCCCTTTTCTAGACCCACCAAGGATCGTCGGCAGTCGTGGAAACAGAACCGAAATCAAATCAAAGAGCAACCTTATTGAGGCTATAGTTGGTGAGACAATTACTGTCCTACGGGGTGTACAGCTGATTGTCAGATGCCCTGTGAAAGGTATACCAACCCCTAGCATTCTGTGGAAGCGTCTTAATGCCTATCACAACATCGACCCCCGTGTCAGCATCACAGCAGACCACAGTCTTAGGATACACGATGTTAGCTCGTTTGATGCGGGTACCTATGTCTGCATTGCTAAGAATAAGGCTGGTCAGGATACGGCGCAATTGCGCGTGCTTGTTGCTGGTAAGTTTTCCTTGCTTATGTGTGCGTGCCTACAGAAAATGAAGCCTCAGTTGAGCAAGTGTTTTCTAGTCCTTTACGTAAACCTTTTTTGTTGAATATTTAGACGCAAAGATACAAGTATTTATGCCAAATCTAGATTTGTTAGCTAGATATATTAGTTTTAAGGATTGTTTACAATTTTCGTACAACGACATCAGTAACAAGAAATTATGTTCTATAGAACCACCATCAGCGAAATTGTCGACAAACTTCAGAGCTCGTGCTCCTTCGGTTGATTCAACGAACCGAATTGTAGTATCGAGAAACAAGAGTGTCACAATCATTTGTACAGTGCAAGGGACACCACTTCCGTTGATCAGATGGTTCAAAGAAGGGGTAGAGATAAACGTTGATGGAACCAAGTATCACAGCGAAGGAGATGAGCTCTTTATAAAAGCAGTGACGATGAAGGACGCAGGCACATATCGCTGTGTTGCTGAGAACATGGCTGGCAAAAACAGTGCAACATTTAACTTGATTGTCGGAGGTAAAATATTTTCTGTTGTCTCCAATTTTGTCGGTAGACATAGCAAATCCGGATAGATGTTTTGTTGAATGTCATATTAGCAGAAAAGCATTCCCCTAACCCTACAATCGTGGTCAAAAACTGACACTGATTTAAAAATCTGGCATGCTATTAGTTGTTTCCAAGAAAAATGGGGACATATCAATCCTTCCCCCCCCCCCTCTCTTTATATCAATGTTAAATGATAAATGGATTGCATTTCTGAAGCAGTTATACGAGTTTTGGCCAGGTTTGTAAGCGACTAGTGATTGAGAAAAAATAGTGTAAAAAGCCTCTTGACATGTATGACACGGGATCATTCAGAATGTCCTATCCGGACTGAGCTGGAACCAACTTTTTGCCTTCGTTACTTGATACTGCTATAAGTTATATCGTCTGCTAGAGCTGCAGTATAGGCAGAGTTGCACCTGTTTGTTGTATACAGGACGCGTCCAATAGTTGGCTGTGAAGCTCTGATCTGCGTTTGAGAACGATCCTATTTTCCCCACCAATACCTTTGATTACGTACTGTTTCACAGATATGCTGTGCAAATAAAAGTTCTTGTTTAACTTCTAGATGCACCACGGATAGTGAAAGGCAAAGGGGTTGTTCTTAAGCACTCGGCAACGACATTGAAAGCTATTGTTGGTCAGTCAATTTACATTCGCCATCATTCAGTGTTGATGATCTTTTGTCAAGTTAAAGGAACACCTTCTCCAGTCGTCAGCTGGAACAAGAATGGAAAAGAAGTCGACCGAAGCCTTATGGTAAGGTTTTCTGCTTGTAGTTCAATTACGAACTTTTGGCTTTCTTTCTGAAAGTTTTTGCCGTGAAAAGTTTCTAGATACAGGCTAGAATAAATGCCAGCGTTCGTTGCCACTACGAATCATTGACACAAAACCCCAATCTGTTTCCCTTTTCATCATGCAGATATTAATTAACAGTTTTCCACCAGCATATTGCCGTTCTGTTCTAAATGATAGTACCTACAAATGAGTACTGCTATTGTATTCAGCTGCTTGTCGATAGAAGAATAACTATGAAACAATCTATGAATCTGTTCATTATGAATTGATTATTAAGAATTTCAATCTAAAATACTACGTTTTGTGCTAAAACTTATTACTTTGCTTAATCATGTTAGAGGCATCATATGGTGGACATCTGTTAGGGCAAAGGCAGTATCCGCTATAAAGAGCTGCTCGGTGTCTGAAGGCTTCTTAAACAAGGCACTGACTACCTCAACACTCCACTTTTACAAAAAAAAATGTTAAGCCAGATTTATTTGTTATTTTTCGAGTTTCAGCTATTTCCGGAAGTGTCCGTTGTTGGGAGGTATCCGGTATAAAGAGGTGTCCAGTATTAGAAAATGTCCGTTATTGGGAGATTTTCATTGATAATTATACTTAAAAAACTGTTATTAAAAAAGGCAGTTTAAATATTTATACACTTATGCATGATTTCATTATTCAGGTTGAAGAAAACAAGATTCTTTTGCTTAAAGACGTTTCTTATGCCGATGCTGGTAACTACACATGCATGGTTGAAAGTGACCTTGGATCAGATCAAGCCACTTCAGAACTTGTTGTTGTTGGTAAGAGCAAAAAAATAATAATAACAAGAAAATATTTGCGTCTTTTTCGTGCTGAAGTGTCACTGGATCTGTGCATTTTGCATATACATATTTCAGAAGGAATCAAATTTAGGAACAAATTTGTATAGGATGTTGCATTTGGTACCAACGTATTCAGGAAGGAATCAACATCAATGAAAATGTGCATGGCATATTCAGAATTTTAACAAACAGCCAAGCACAACTCTAGAATTTCGAAAATCAATTAGATCACAGAAAAGTTTTTAGCCTTTAGCCAATTTAATTTGAGTTACTATAAGGCTGCGCCTGTTCTTATCTCTACCAATGGCTTCATCTGATAGAAAGCTATGTAGCTTGATTTTCCTTAAATTTTTGCTTTCATTAGTCTGTTGCCGGTGAAAAAGCGTTTGTTGTTGTAAAATGCCTCTCAGATATTTAGTATTGGCTGTTTATGATTTGGAAGTTTATGAAAAAGTAGAGTGTAAGCAGTTCAAGAAAACAACGGGAATTAACTGGAGATTGGGCTGAAAAAACGCTAAAAAAACTGGCAAATTTTTGTCTCTTTTCGTAAAAGATTGAGTGCTATCTCTAAGACTATTACTTGTGGCATTTATAACTTCTGAAAATTTTTTCGTGATTTTCTAATTTATTTTATGCGAGTAATGATTGATAGTTCTTTAATCTGGAGTATCTGAAGAGAATAAATGTGAAATACTTTCAAACTCCCATTTCTCAATACTTGCAGAACCCCCTGCTGTTAAATCCCTGGATACTAAAGACATTGGTGACAATGATGGACATGTCAATATTTTGCTTGATCCAGCCAAAGTGAAAAGTGTTGATGTCATACAAGGTATAAAAATAATTATTGAACTTAACATTCCTCTTCGTATACGATGACATTCCGTAAATGCACCGTATATAGTTTTTTGTACTCTAAATCCTTGAATGCATTGCTTTGTCAGGCTCATCTTTCCCGTTGCTTTGCTTTGTCATCTTGGCGTTTCTAAGCCCTTGAGCCCTCCAAAAACAAAACATATCAATTTTTAGTGAAAATCTATAAGGCTTTTCGATGTCTTTAATACCTCGTATCCATTTCAGGCGAAACCGTAAAACTCATGTGTGTCGCTGAAGGATATCCGATGCCAAAGATTGAATGGTTAACAAATATGCATAAAATAAAGTCAAATGCAGGCGATGTTTCATTGTCAGAAAAACGTAGCATTGTCAACAAAGGAAATAAGGTTGTTGGCAGGGTCTATGCTGCACTCACAATGAAGGTTTCCAAGTCTGTGTACACCGTTGGATGCAAAGTTCAAAATCCCTCAGGAAAATCGATGGCCGAAATCAAACTACACCATCACGCACCGCCAAAATCGCCTTGTGAGTTTTCTAGTTTTTGCATTATTAAATCCTATAAAAAGCCTTGATTTTTTTACTGCTGTAGAAGCATAAAAGTGTAAGCTCTATCTTTCGTATAGAATTCAGTCAAACTGATCGTTTTAATAAAAAGAATGTTGCGTATTACCCGCAGAATGATGCGTCTTACCCGCAATATGATGCGTATTACCCGCGGAAAGTTAGAGAAGATCTACAAAAAAAATTTATCGTTCCAAAGCGGATTTGAACTCGACACAATAACGGTCAAACTGCTGAAATTACTTATTATTAAACCTTTATTTTAATTTTTTAGACACCGGGGTCTGGGTTACTAAAGAGCTGGAAAGCTGCGACGGCGAATGTGTCAGGCCTTTCTATGCTATGGGAAGTTTACAGATGCAATGCCTGACATTTGGAGGCAAAGAGGTTTCAGCAGAAAACTGTGATCCTAAGAAAAAACCAGCTAAAACAAGGGAGTGCAAAACTAAACGATGTGCCACAAACTGGAAAGTTGGCCCTTGGGAAGAAGTAAGTAGACTTTACCATTCGTTTTTGTCTCTTGAAACTAACATGGTAATGTCTCAGAGAATTGGTTTAATCTTCCGCCAGACGTTCTGCTTTTTTGTCCCTGTCTTCCTTTACGGGAGTAGCCAGATACAGGAAAATCTTCGCAAAAATCGTTAAAGGAAAATTGCCTTTGGAAAATTTGGCAACCGTGTCCCTTAAGGAAAGGTTCGAAACTACATCGATATTTCTTGCATCATCTTGAAGTTTATAAATACCTTACTTCTTAAGAAAATGCATCCATAATGATGGCAATATGTTGTGGATATGATTAAAATCATAACATTATGATCCCATGCTAGTGTTTTTTGTTTGAACTGAAAGAAGATTTGTTCAATTCCAGTGCTCTTCTACATGTGGGAATAGTGGCTTTAGGAAGCGAGTCGTCAAATGCATGTTCATGGCTGGTTCAAAAATTACCAAAGATGAGCATTGCCGACACATTACAAAGCGAACACCACGGAGATCAGAACCTTGCAATCGAATTAGATGCGTTAAACGTAAGTTTTATAAGGAGACTTATCTAATAATGAAAATTCAACCAGAAATGTTCAAGACAATTTTTGGTGTTTCTGAGCATAAACAAATATAGATTTTATCTTATTTGGAAGTATCACAAAGTTTGATGTAAATTTAAGAAAATGATTGCACGTGTTTCTGATCCTGATTATGTGTATTCTAAATTAATAATGCTTCACTGTATATTTTTAACTTTAGGCCTTTTTTGTTTGCTTGTATACTTATGAAAATTACTGTTTACTGGTCTGTCATAAAGTGCCAGATACCTTATAGGCAGAGCTGTACGCTGTTGACTGCATTAGGCGTGAAACTCGGAGCAGCAACTTAGAACCGTCCTGTTCTATACACCAAATATCATACTTGTATACATAGATTGTCTTTTCTCTTGCAGACGTCTGTAAAGATGTTTACAAGTACTGTGGTCTCGTCATAGCACAGGGATATTGCAAGCTTGAGTGGGCAAAGAGGAGCTGTTGCGTCACATGTGGTAAAAAATTTTAAAAGTAGAATATACCAATAGATACTTAGAGGTAACATGAATATTCGCATCGCCTGCGACAAGATCAGCCACGCACATCGCATAGGTATCTTATGATCTTTGTTGTGCAGAAAATGAATGCATCTTACAAAGACGAGAGCTGTAGGTAGACGGTGGATGAGCCATTTTTGAATTGTGCAAACAGTCCTTCTTATCTTCCTTATCCTGGTAACTATCCCAGTATGTTCCATTGTTAAACGCTTCTTTCTCATCTATGTTGTGCTCAATATTGGGGGTTTTAGGGGGCAGTAAAAGTGATGTCATTTGAGTTTTGGGTGGCCGCAATTTCCTCACAAATCAGTGCAGTTAAAAAAAAACTGAAAAACGGCCTAGTTATAAAGTATGTTTCGCAAGATAATGGGATGAAACTCTTTTAAAAATTTTCTGGGAATGAAATAAGATGAGGGGCTGCAAGTCGACTTTAAAAGTTTTCTCCAAATTTTGGGTCTCATTAGGAAATGTACCAAAAGCTGCAATTTGTTGTTACATTCCCTGTTACAAAAACCAAATTAGCAGTGCTAATTTGTCTACTTCAAAAATGTTTGAAATTTTTAATCAATATAAGATTTGATTACATTTTCAGTAAATGGACCCCCGTGCTTGCAACATTTTCAATGTTGCAGCATTTTAGTCATGGCATCTCTCGTCTTTTTGTCAAAATGCATCATTTTCTGTAGAGAGAAACCGATATCATGTTTAAATTATGTGAATAAATATTTTTGTGAACGAAAACGTTTTTAGAGTAAATTTGTAAACTTTGTGAGACATTTTAATGTGCGATATTTTCTATGTTTTACTATTTTATTAGAGCTTTTCCCTTTATTTATTTATTTTGTTAGCTACATTGGGTCTGGTTGGGTAGCTTTGCACCAGTTGTTAAATATTTAGCAATGAAGTATTAATATAAGACATTATATGGGGCACTTTGGGGTGACGAAGGAGGGAGCAGTTTTCTAAACACAAACGTCTATGCTAGCGAGAATCAAAACATTTTTTTTCAATACTTATGGCGTTCGCTTGAAAGGCGTTACCTGTGATGGCTGAAAAAGCATAATTGCATGTTTACGATGAAATCGTCAATTCAAATGTTACTTTGAAATGGCTTCATTTATCAAACGTTTCCCCTCCTGCAAGCATTTTTCACCGGCGATAAATGCCAAAAACCAGGAGCCAATCGTCTTAGGCCTGCACTTCTAGAACACAGTTAGGCACTGCACTCCATTAATGATGTGTGGCTAAATTTTAGCTTGGTGTTGTTTAGGTAAAGTACGATACGAATGTTGAATTAATTGTAGAACATTTTTCTTTTACGGTTCTTTTAGAACTCAATGGTATATCTCGGAGATAAAATTGTATTCCTAGTTACAATTAACTAAACATTAATAGTTATTGTTTCTTACTGTTTTCTTGGTGGTAGAATTAAATTGTTTTTGTAATTATTTAGTGTTTTTGTCGATTCTGCAAAATTTTCTTGCTTCATTCTCTACGCTTACGATAAACCTACAGTTTGTTACTCTCCAAATGATTATAGCAGGAATATCGTTTTAACATTGGAAGTTGAAATCGAAAGACAATTAATCGAAATCGAAGGACAAAAAGAAAGACAAAAAAGAAAGACAAATTCTAACAACAGGAAAAGCAAAATATCAGCAGAGGATGAAAGCTGATCTCGACTCTTTTTGAAGAAATATTTCCTAAATTGAAAGACCTAAAAGCAATTTAGAAAAATTATGGTGAATAATTTATTAGCAGTACAAAATTAAAAGATGCTTTAAAATAAAAGCAAATTAAGCAATTTGTACTCTTGGGATATTGTTTTGTAACATCTGATCTTAAATATTTTGGTGCTTTTAAACAAAAAATCTGGATTTTAAAACATTCAAACTGCGCTGGTCAAAAAGAGTTTTGATAGAATTTATAATTAAGTCTAGGTTTTATCTTTTTTAGTAGGAATGGATTATCGATACATTCGAACTTTGAAGTTTTCTTGATTAAACTTTTAAAGAACAAATCTGCCCATTCTTTCATTCTCATATCCTAAAAAATTTTCTTTTCATCAGTTTCTCTACCTTCAATTTCTCTCTTTTTGTAATATTCCTGAGAAATTTGTGGTTAACAAATAGACCTTGTGAGCCAAGTTTTGGCGATATAAAAGAAAAAAACTTCGTCAATTTGTGCTGACACTAAGTTATTCTGGATCAGGTTTCTCGATTTATTCCCTAAGTCAAGCTATTACTCGTTGTACAACTATGACAATGACCGATTTCTTCGATCTAATTCCCATATTCAATTTTAAATATTTCTTCTATGGTAAAGATATAGCAAAAAGGTAAAGCTGAAGGCATATTTAAGGGATTACTAGGCACAGTTACTTGCAGAATGATATACTACATTTATTTCCACTTTTGCCTAAAATTTTCTTCAGCTCTGCAGAAAAGTGGGGGGGGGCATGGCGCCCGGCCTCCTGCTTTTGTTGGCCCTGAAAACAACAGAATTAGGGTCGAAAAGTTCAAGATGGAAAGTATATATAAATATATACCAACTTGTAGATAGAAATAGGCCAGTCAGAAAACAAAAGCACCTGACCGGTGTAGATGTAAAATCAGTACCGCATACCTTTAGCAATATTAACCACTGAAGTCCAAAGGAGAAAACAAGCTCATTCTGTAGGAAATGCAGTTGTTAAGTGAATCAATTCCAAAAAATGTAAAGAAGATCAGGCCCTGTCAATTGTCTGCATCGTTATCATAGCACTGTCAATGTGTCGTTATCATAGCAGAATATGATCTCATTTTTCATTTTATAATATTTATACAGGTTAAAGGTTCATACATATGTTTTTCAACCTGACCTGTTTAAAAGAATAAAATAAGAGCTAATAACTATGTTGAAATACTAGTAACAAAAGAAATTTACCAATCAAACCTAATTTACAATATCTAATAATACTAAGGCTATAAAAAGTGAACGTAAAGATGAAATAATAACTGGAAATAATACGAAATAATAATAACGTAAAGATGATAACTGGAAAACAGCAAGAAGCCTGGACAGAAAATGTCAGTATTTAATGTAAAAAGGAAAATAAAATGATTTTGGACAGATCTCCCATCAAAATAAGACAATTTTGTTTAGCCTATTGTCTTACATTTTAATGAAACTTGAAGTCACATTAAAAGGGTCCAAATGTATAATGAGAATTAAGAAGTAATGAGAATAAACCGATAAAGCCCCATTTATTCGTTCATGTAATGCCTTTTTGGCGAGTAATGGGTAGACCAATCTCCCATCAAAAAGAACCAATGCTGACACACCTAATGCCTATTTTTTTACCAATTTTTGAAGCCATATTCAAAGAGCCCAGATGTAATCTATAATGAGAATTGAAAAGTAAAACGGATTAAGTCCCATGAATTGCTTTAGACGCTTTTGGGCAGGAAAATCCTATCAAAAATTGATTGTTTTGTCACGCCTTAAATTCTGTTTATTTTTTTATTTTATTTTTTTAAAATCTTCCATCAATAAGAGGCAATTTCATCTAACAGCTGAGGAGGAGGAAATCCCGGCAACCACTGCGAAAATCGAGCATGGCCTGGTTTGAAGAAAATGGCGACGAGTTTTTGAAAATTTTATCAACTCTAAAGGTATGAGGAAGGCATAACTTTTGATTTAATATTTATTGTGAAACTTTTAAAATATTTTTTCACGTTTATAAGTTAACGAGAGGGAAAATTTTCCTATTTTTTCCTGGAGGAACACAGAAACGGTCGCAGAGCACTGCCCCGCGCTGTTTGTTGTCTTGAATCGGAAATTTTATTTCGAGCTTTTGGAATTAATTTTGTCAAGTGAATGTGCTATTTATTCATGAATTCAAGACAAAAATTTGTGCATTCTCAATTTTTTAGCGTCGAAGAAAGTTTGGAAAAGAAGAGGGTGCTAAAAGCAAGGATGACCTATGACCTTTAGCGGTGAAGGGGAGGGGGAGAGGGAGACTCTAAAACGTCTAGAACCAACCATTAGTTCATACATGTCAACATTCTCCTATGAGATCGAGGGAGCTTTATTAGAGTGTTAGAGTGTAGTATTAGAAAAAGTTTCAAAGTGTAGAAAATATTTATGTGTTACAAAAATACATTCATTTTTTTATAAGAAACAAAGGTCAATGTTGAGTACTCCAGTTTCTTATTGTTCTGGAAATTTCAATACTCATTCTATCTTAAGAGTTTCTTAATTATGATGTTGTGAATGATGTTATGAAATGTTCATGACCTTTTTTATCACGTCAAGAGATTCCCTTCCGTTCTGATGTTGTATGTGGGATTTCCTTGTTCTCAGTATTATCAAAATTTTATATTCTCTTTGCTTTTAGTACTTAAGTTTCTTAATTTTTTCTGATTGTCCAGTACACGTTTTTTATAGCCAGTTTATAAAAAATGAGTCTGTTTATATTTATACCACTTAATTAATTTTTTGGCAAATATTTTCAGTTAGTGCATGTTTCTTAAGGTAGAGATAGTAGGCCCTTAGTTCAATATCTCTCTAACAAGAAATTCAAAAATGCTAAAAACTCGGGGAGTTTTTCTCGAATATGATGGTAGCGTGCAGGGGGTCATTTTTGAGTGAAAATATAGGGAAACTCCTGCAATATATTGGAGGAGTGTTGGCATGTTGGTTTAAGTCTGCAATGAGGAAAATTAAACTTTAATTTAACAAGGGATTTTTAGCAACACCATTGGGGTTAAAGGGGCTGTGTCACTGTTTTGTAAAAGAAACTAAATACACGGGACATTGTGCGTTTTTGCACATTGGAATAATGGTAGATGGTGCTTCGGTGCTTCAATAAGCTTGATAATTTGTCTTTAATGAGTGTATTTACTGAGAATGGAAAGGACAATTTCTATATCTCCACATTTGTTCTGTCTATCGACACAAAGTGTGTGAAGGAATTGGTCTAGGCCAAGGAAATAAATCTTCATTCAATCAATGGCAAATATATTTTGTTTCTCTTGGTGAATTTCGATGGCATTAGACATTTTACAACAAAATTATCACTCCAAAATTGTCCTGCAAACTTTAAAACAATTTTTTGCTCAAAATTTGCACCAGTAAGGTAGATTTTTTTTGCACCTGACAAAATTTGCACCTGAGAGGATTCAAAATTATAGGAAGTAAACACGAGTTAGCTGCAACAGCACTCATCGCTTATGAAAACAAGGCCCCAGTTGTGGAAACAGTAGCAAGTACTGCCTTTTAAAATCTTCATGCAGACCATCGCAAAGAATCTCTGATGCGCCATATAAGCTTTGGATATGCAAAGAGAAAAAATCAAGGAAAATTGTTTCAGCATGTCCCAAATATGCATTAATGTTGCTGCTGGTCTATTTTGCATTGAGGTAGCCATCTTGTACCTGTTAAAACTTCTAATCAATTCACTTGAAAGTCGGAGAGGTGAAGAGGTGAAATGGATGTAAGCACTAGCAATCATTCTTTGTAAACACTTCATGAATGTTGCAAATCTGTTTTCTCCAAAGATGTCGCAATTTCCATTGACCATTTTTGAAACCGGCCTAAACCTGCATAGCCTCTGAGAGCACGACACCTGACAAAAGCTCTTAAAAAAGCTATTTTCGAGAATAATGACTACAGAGGATGTATAGGAATCAAACCACAAAATTTTGAATACTTTTGATGTAAATTCATGCTGTGATTATTGGCTAGTAAATGTCATATCTATATGTAAACAAAGGTCTGTGGCAACTTTTTCACCCGAATTCTCGCTGAAGTCTCTTCATGCAACTTAAGCGCGCGGATATTGAAAAGGTGTATTAAGTGTTCCCTTCGAGTTGCTGTATCAAGGCTGCAAAGTAGCCTTGTTTTTCTGGATTGCCATCCTTTATCCATAGAAATATGGTGATAAGACTGAAGAAAGAATTTTTATTTTCCGTTTCCTTTGGTGAAACATACAAAAATGTGAAAGCTTCATGCAATGTGCACAGATACAAAACACTGTTAAGCTGTTTCTCCTATTAAGCGCCAGTTGTTTCAACCAAACAACTTTTGCTCAACAACGTGCTTCCACACAAGATGCCCCTTGTGACACGGCCAACCATGTCATTGAAAAAAATTCAGTGCTAAAAGTAACAGATTTCACGACATTATTTAGCAAAAGATATGAAATGATTTGCCCAGTAAACATGGCCCCAACGCAGGTTGGAAAGTGGGAGGGGGGGGGGGGGGCAAAGGAAACTTTAACAATCATAGCAAAAGATTTTGAGGAAAGCTCTGCTGTTTAACCATTGGAAAATTAAAAGAGAATGCCCATTTTACCGATAACGAGATCCATGACCAACTTTGGTTATGTAAACCTCCTTTCAAAATCATGAATCACATCACAGGGAAACTTTGCCAAAATATTTTCCCTCTCCAAACATTTCGATACCAAAATACAAAATACATCATGCCAAGAACATGGGGAACATATCCCTCTAAATCTTCCCCGCAATGGCATCCCCGTTGGCAGAAAGCCTGCAATGTATTGTGGGCTGAAATTTCCTGACCCCTTTGTGGAAATCTTACAAAGATTTATAAACCTAACAACTTTGGTTTGAAACCAATATTACAATTTTGGTTTGAAAATTTTGGGCAAACATCAGGCCTTCTCATGAAGATATTTTCACAATGGGAAGGAACTGCCTCCATGGATGAACTCTTGAGGGTGACTGCATGTCCAACAATAATTGTTGACAGAGAATTCCATTTTTGAATGCTTACCCTGCAAACTTGGTGATTGTCATGAATTAAGAAATCAATAGCAGATGGTGGTGTATTTGACTGTTTTCATTAATTGTTGGTTGGCCAACAGAAACCAATAAGAATCAAGCTCTGCAGCACAATGCTTGGGGCTGTCTGGAGTTATAAGCAGTTATTCAGAAATTTTTACAATGACAACAAACTGCCTCCATGGATGAGCTTACAGGGATGATTGCATGTCCAGCAATAATTTTTTACAGAAAATTTCAGTGGGTGGTTCTAAGGGGGTTGTTGGAGGGTTTAGACATTCAAGAGGGTTTAGATACCCTCAAGAGGGTTCAGACACCTATAAAGAGCCATGAAATGGCACTTTATTTGGCATAATCTGCATTTTTCACCCTTTTTTGGTAACCAGCTTTAATTGAAAAATTAATGGTGGTGGCATATATTTGTGAAGCCATTGATTTACTGGGAGTTCCTCATTCTTGAATAAGACTTTAAATCAGATATAGGCCTCTACTTGTAGGACTTTTTATTATAAGTATTAATTTTAATAAAAGAGGATTTATTTTTGAAAAATTTTTAAATATTACATTTTCTTTCAAGAGACTTTGCAACATCTTTGAAGTTCCCTCACAATGAGTTAATATATCCCCTGTTTGTGATCTTGGATCAAGACATCATAAAATTGAAACAAAAAGTGACTGACTGTCGCTAGATGATGGAGATTGAGTTTGATGAAATGAAGGGAGGAGGACTAATTCAATTCAGGATTATATCCAAATGGAATATTAGAGAGATGCTGAAGAAATTAAACGCTCAGCCCATTCTCATCAAGTGTCAAGCAGCTGGAGATGAAATGGTAAATTGTCTTTTTTAAGTTGTTTCTCTGTAACTTTTCTTGTCATAAGCTTAAAAGTTACATTGACTCCTATAAATCGATTTATTATCAATTGCTGTTAACTCTAGACTTTAAGACTCTTATTTCTGGAAGATTTTTCCATTAAAGTTTTGTAAGTTTTTTTTTAATTCTTGTTTCATGGCAAGTTTCACCATATATTGTATTTGTGATATTTTTGTGAGACCCTTTTTTTCTCTTATTCAAGAAATTGTTTACTTGATGTAAGATACTAATATTAGGAAACAATTCTATTTAGAAAGGGGCCTCTGTTCTAAGGATTCTTTGAATATTTCTTTTCTTTGGAGATATATCTTTGGTCATTTAAAAAGATTTGATTACGGATAACAAACTTTAATATATTTTATTCGTTCTTAGGGACATTGGAACCTATTGGCAATTCTCCTTAAATAAATCAGAATACCCGCAGTTAAAGATCTTGGATCAAGGCATCATGAGATGGTGACAATGAGTCAGTAACTGTCGTTACATAATGGAGATTGACTTTGATGAAAAGGAAGGAGTACTAATTCTTTTCAGAATTTTTTCCAAATGGAATAAAAGTGCGATGCTGAAAAAATTCAACTTTCTGTCTTTTTACATTGGGTGTAAAGCAGCTATAGATGAAGTGGTAAATAGTCTTTTTTAATAGGTTTTTAGTTACTGGATTTGTCACTTTAAGCCTTGACTTTGATAAATTGATTTAGCATGAATTGCTGTTGACTCAAGACTTTAGGATTCTTTTATCTAGAAAATTCTTCCATTAAAGATTTGTATAATTCTTTTCAATTCTTATTTCTTGCCATGTTTCACAATTCATTGTCATTTTTTTATTTTAGTGGGACCCTATCTTTTCTCTTAGTCACGAAATTGTTTAGTTGATGTAAGATGTTAATATTAAAAAACGATTCTTTTTAGAAAGGGGCCTCTGTGCTAAGGATTTTTTTGAATATTTCTTTCTTTCAGAATATATTTTTTTTAATCATATAAAAAGATTTGATTACGGATAGTAAACTTTTGATTATTATCATCCTTTCTAGGGACTTTGGAACATGTTTGCAATTCTCCTTCAATAAGACAGAATACCCTCAGTTTAGGATCTTGGATCAAGCCATCATGAGATCTTGACGAAGGGCCAGTGACTTTCGTTAGATAATGGATATTGACTTTGATGAAAAGGATGGAGGACTAATTATTTTCAGAAGTTTATCCAAATGGAATAAAAGTGAGATGCTGAAGAAGTTCAACTCTCAATCCATCCACATTGAGTGTCAGGCAGCTGGAGATTAAATGGTAAATAGTCTTTTTTCAGTTGCTTTTCAGTTACTGGATTTGTCACTTTAAGCCTTGACTTTGATAAATCGATTTAGCATGAATTGCTGTAGCCTCAAGACTTTAGGATTCTTTTATCTAGAAAGTTCTTCCATTAAAGATTTGTAGAATTCTTTTGAATTCTTTTTTCTTGGCAAGTTTGACAATTTATTCTCATTTTTTTTTGTGAGACCCTGTCTTTTCTGTTAGTCACGAAATTGTTTAGTTGATGTAAGATGCCAATATTAGGAAACGATTCTTTTCAGAAATGGGCCTCTGTTCTAAGGATTATTTTGAATATTTCTTCCTTTCAGAATTTTTATTTTTAGTCATTTAAAATGATTTGATTACGGATAGTAAACCTTTAATTATTATCATCCTTTCTAGGGACTTTGGAACATGTTTGCAATTCTCCTTCAATAAGACAGAAAACCCTCAGTTTAGGATCTTGGATCAAGCCATCAAGAGATCTTGACGAAGGGCCAGTGACTTTCGTTAGATAATGGAGATTGACTTTGATGAAAAGAATGGAGGACTAATTATTGTCAGCAGTTTATCCGAATGGAATAAAAGTGAGATGCTGAAGAAGGTCAACTTTCTGTCTATTCACATTGAGTTTCAGGCAGCTGGAGATTAAATGGTAAATAGTCTTTTTTCAGTTGCTTTTCGGTTACTGGATTTGTCACTTTAAGCCTTGACTTTGATAAATCGATTTAGCATGAATTGCTGTAGCCTCAAGACTTTAGGATTCTTTTATCTAGAAAGTTCTTCCATTAAAGATTTGTAGAATTCTTTTGAATTCTTTTTTCTTGGCAAGTTTGACAATTTATTCTCATTTTTTATTTTTGTGAGACCCTGTCTTTTCTGTTAGTCACGAAATTTTTTAGTTGATGTAAGATGCTAATTTTAGGAAACGATTCATTTTAGTAAGGGGCCTTTGTTCTAAGAGTTTTTTTGAATATTTCTTTCTTTCAGAATTTGTATTTTTAGTCATTTAAAAAGATATGATTACGGATAGTAAACCTTTAATTATTATCATCCTTTCTAGGGACTTTGGAACCTGTTTGCATTTCTCCTTCAATGAGTCAGAATACCCTTGGTTTAGGATCTTGGATCAAGCCATCAAGAGATCTTGACGAAGGGCCAGTGACTTCCGCTAGATAATGGATATTGACTTTGATTAAAAGGATGGAGGACTAATTATTTTCAGAAGTTTATCCAAATGGAATAAAAGTGAGATGCTGAAGAAGTTCAACTTTCTGTCTATTCACATTGAGTGTCAGGCAGCTGGAGATTAAATGGTAAATAGTCTTTTTTCAGTTGCTTTTCAGTTACTGGATTTGTCACTTTAAGCCTTGACTTTGATAAATCGATTTTGCATGAATTGCTGTTGAATCAAGACTTTAGGATTCTTTTGTCTAGAAAGTTCTTCCATTAAAGATTTGTAGAATTCTTTTGAATTCTTTTTTCTTGGCAAGGTTGACAATTTATTCTCATTTTTTATTTTTGTGAGACCCTTTCTTTTCTCTTAGTCACGAAATTGTTTAGTTGATGTAAGATGCCAATATTAGGAAACGATTCTTTTCAGAAAGGGGCCTCTGTTCTAAGGATATTTTTGAATATTTCTTTCTTTCAGAATTTTTATTTTTAGTCATTTAAAATGATTTGATTACGGATAGTAAACCTTTAATTATTATCATCCTTTCTAGGGACTTTGGAACCTGTTTGCAATTCTCTTTGAATGAGTCAGAATACCCTCAGTTTAGGATCTTGGATCAAGCCATGAAGAGATCTTGACGAAGGGCCAGTGACTTTCGTTAGATAATGGAGATTGACTTTGATGAAAAGGATGGAGGACTAATTATTGTCAGCAGTTTATCCAAATGGAATAAAAGTGAGATGCTGAAGAAGTTCAACTTTCTGTCTATTCACATTGAGTGTCAGGCAGCTGGAGATTAAATGGTAAATAGTCTTTTTTCAGTTGCTTTTCAGTTACTGGATTTGTCTCTTTAAGCCTTGACTTTGATAAATCGATTTAGCATGAATTGCTGTAGCCTCAAGACTTTAGGATTCTTTTGTCTAGAAAGTTCTTCCATTAAAGATTTGTAGAATTCTTTTGAATTCTTTTTTCTTGGCAAGTTTGACAATTTATTCTCATTTTTATTTTTGTGAGACCCTGTCTTTTCTGTTAGTCACGAAATTTTTTAGTTGATGTAAGATGGTAATTTTAGGAAACGATTCATTTTAGTAAGGGGCCTCTGTTCTAAGGGTTTTTTTGAATATTTCTTTCTTTCAGAATTTGTATTTTTAGTCATTTAAAAAGATATGATTACGGATAGTAAACCTTTAATTATTATCATCCTTTCTAGGGACTTTGGAACCTGTTTGCATTTCTCCTTCAATGAGTCAGAATACCCTTGGTTTAGGATCTTGGATCAAGCCATCAAGAGATCTTGAGGAAGGGCCAGTAACTTTCGTTAGATAATGGATATTGACTTTGATTAAAAGGATGGAGGACTAATTATTTTCAGAAATTTATCCAAATGGAATAAAAATGAGATGCTGAAGAAGTTCAACTTTCTGTCTATTCACATTGAGTGTCAGGCAGCTGGAGATTAAATGGTAAATAGTCTTTTTTCAGTTGCTTTTCAGTTACTGGATTTGTCACTTTAAGCCTTGACTTTGATAAATCGATTTTGCATGAATTGCTGTAGCCTCAAGACTTTAGGATTCTTTTATCTAGAAAGTTCTTCCATTAAAGATTTGTAGAATTCTTTTGAATTCTTTTTTCTTGGCAAGTTTGACAATTTATTATCATTATGATAATTTTTTGAGACCCTTTCTTTTCTCTTAGTCCCGAAATTGTTTAATTGATTTAAGATGCTAATTTTAGGAAACGATTCTTTTCAGAAATGGGCCTCTGTTCTAAGGATTTTTTTGAATATTCCTTTCTTTGAGAATATATATTTTTAGTCATTTAAAAAGATTTGATTACGAATAGTAAACTTTTAATTATCATCATCCTTTCTAGGGACTTTGGAACATGTTTGCAATTCTCCTTCAATAAGACAGAAAACCCTCAGTTTAGGATCTTGGATCAAGCCATCAAGAGATCTTGACGAAGGGCCAGTAACTTTTGTTGAATAATGGAGATTGACTTTGATAAAAAGTATGGAGGACTAATTATTTTCAGACGTTTATCTAAATGGAATAAAACTGAGATGCTGAAGAAGTTCAACTCTCAATCCATCCACATTGAGTGTCAGGCAGCTGGAGATTAAATGGTAAATAGCCTTTTTTAAGTTGCTTTTTAGTTACTGGATTTGTCACTTTAAGCCTTTACTTTGATAAATCAATTTAGCATGAATTGCTGTTGACTCAAGACTTTAGGATTCTTTTATCTAGAAAGTTCTTCCATTAAAGATTTGTAGAATTCTTTTCGACTCTTATTTCTTGGCAAGTTTGACAATTTATTGTCATTTTTTTATTTTTGTTAGGCCCTTTCTTTTCTCTTAGTCACGAAATTGTTTAGTTGATGTAAGATGCTAATTTTAGGAAACGATTCTTTTTAGAAAGTGGCCTCTGTTCTATGGATTTTTTTTAATATTTCTTTCTTTGAGAATATATATTTTTAGTCATTTAAAAAGATTTGATTACGGATAGTAAACTTTTATTTATAATCATCCTTTCTAGGGACTTTGGAACCTGTTTGCAATTCTCCTTCAATGAGTCAGAATACCCTCAGTTTAGGATCTAGGATCAAGCCATCAAGAGATCTTGATGAAGGGCCAGTGACTTTCGTTAGATAATGGATATTGACTTTGATGAAAAGGATGGAGGACTAATTATTTTCAGAAGTTTATCCAAATGAAATAAAGGAGAGATGCTGAAGAAGTTCAACTCTCAATCTATCCACATTGAGTGTCAGGCAGCTGGAGATTAAATGGTAAAAAGTCTTTTTTCAGTTGCTTTTCAGTTACTGGATTTGTCACTTTAAGCCTTGACTTTGATAAATCGATTTAGCATGAATTGCTGTTGACTCAAGACTTTAGGATTCCTTTGTCTAGAAAGTTCTTCCATTAAATATTTGTAGAATTCTTTTCAATTCTTATTCCTTGCCAAGTTTGACAATTCATTGTCATTATTTTATTTTTGTAAGACCTTTTCTTTTCTCTTAGTCACGAAATTGTTTAGTTGATGTAAGATGCTAATATTAGGAAACGATTCTTTTTAGAAAGGGGCCTCTGTTCTAAGGATTTTTTTGAATATTTCTTTCTTTGAAAATATATATTTTTAGTCATTTAAAATGATTTGATTACGGATAGTAAACTTTTAATTATTATCATCCTTTCTAGGGACTTTGGAACCTGTTTGCAATTCTCCTTCAATGAGTCAGAATACCCTCAGTTTAGGATCTTGGATCAAGCCATCAAGAGATCTTGACGAAGGGCCAGTGACTTTCGTTAGATAATGGAGATTGACTTTGATGAAAAGGATGGAGGACTAACTATTTTCAGAAGTTTATCCAAATGGAATAAAAGTGAGATGCTGAAGAAGTTCAACTTTCTGTCTATCCACATTGAGTGTCAGGCAGCTGGAGTTAAAATGGTAAATAGTCTTTTTTAAGTTGCTTTTCAGTTACTGGATTTGTCACTTTAAGCCTTGATTTGATAAAATGATTTAGCATGAATTGCTGTTGACTCAAGACTTTAGGATTCTTTTGTCTAGAAAGTTCTTCCATTAAAGATTTGTAGAATTCTTTTGAATTCCTTTTTCTTGGCAAGGTTGACAATTTATTCTCATCTTTTATTTTTGTGAGACCCTTTCTTTTCTGTTAGTCACGAAATTGTTTAGTTGATGTAAGATGCTAATTTTAGGAAACGATTCATTTTAGTAAGGGGCCTCTGTTCTAAGGATTTTTTTGAATATTTCTTTCTTTCAGAATTTGTATTTTTAGTTATTTAAAAAAAATTTGATTACGGATAGTAAACCTTTAATTATTATCATCCTTTCTAGGGACTTTGGAACCTGTTTGCATTTCTCCTTCAATGAGTCAGAATACCCTCAGTTTAGGATCTTGGATCAAGCCATCAAGAGATCTTGACGAAGGGCCAGTGACTTTCGTTAGATAATGGATATTGACTTTGATGAAAAGGATGGAGGACTAATTATTTTCAGAAGTTTATCCAAATGGAATAAAAGTGAGATGCTGAAGAATTTCAATTTTCTGTCTATTCACATTGAGTGTCAGGCAGCTGGAGATAAAATGGTAAAATGTCTTTTTGAAGTTGCTTTTCAGTTACTGGATTTGTCACTTTAAGCCTTGACTTTGATAAATCGATTTAGCATGAATTGCTGTTGACTCAATACTTTAGGATTCTTTTGTCTAGAAAGTTCTTCCATTAAAGATTTGTAGAATTCTTTTGAATTCTTTTTTCTTGGCAAGGTTGACAATTTATTCTCGTTTTTTATTTTTGTGAGATCCTTTCTTTTCTCTTAGTCACGAAATTGTTTAGTTGATGTAAGATGCTAATTTTAGGAAACGATTCATTTTAGTAAGGGGCCTCTGTTCTAAGGATTTTTTTGAATATTTCTTTCTTTCAGAATTTGTATTTTTAGTTATTTAAAAAGATTTGATTACGGATAGTAAACCTTTAATTATTATCATCCTTTCTAGGGACTTTGGAACCTGTTTGCAATTCTCCTTCAATGAGTCAGAATACCCTCAGTTTAGGATCTTGGATCAAGCCATCAAGAGATCTTGACGAAGGGCCAGTGTCTTCCGCTAGATAATGGAGATTGACTTTGATTAAAAGGATGGAGGACTAATTATTTTCAGAAGTTTATTCAAATGGAATGAAAGTGAGATGCTGAAGAAGTTCAACTTTCTGTCTATTCACATTGAGTGTCAGGCAGCTGGAGATTAAATGGTAAATAGTCTTTTTTAAGTTGCTTTTCAGTTACTGGATTTCTCACTTTAAGCCTTGATTTGATAAATTGATTTAGCATGGATTGCTGTTGAATCAAGATTTTAGGATTCTTTTGTCTAGAAAGTTCTTCCATTAAAGATTTGTAGAATTCTTTTGAATTCTTTTTTCTTGGCAAGGTTGACAATTTATTCTCGTTTTTTATTTTTGTGAGACTCTTTCTTTTCTGTTAGTCACAAATATGTTTAGTTGATGTAAGATGCTAATTTTAGGAAACGATTCATTTTAGTAAGGGGCCTCTGTTCTAAGGATTTTTTTGAATATTTCTTTCTTTCAGAATTTGTATTTTTAGTTATTTAAAAAGATTTGATTACGGATAGTAAACCTTTAATTATTATCATCCTTTCTAGGGACTTTGGAACCTGTTTGCAATTCTCCTTCAATGAGTCAGAATACCCTCAGTTTAGGATCTTGGATCAAGCCATCAAGAGATCTTGACGAAGGGCCAGTGACTTCCGCTAGATAATGGAGATTGACTTTGATTAAAAGGATGGAGGACTAATTATTTTCAGAAGTTTATCCAAATGGAATGAAAGTGAGATGCTGAAGAAGTTCAACTTTCTGTCTATTCACATTGAGTGTCAGGCAGCTGGAGATTAAATGGTAAATAGTCTTTTTTAAGTTGCTTTTCAGTTACTGGATTTCTCACTTTAAGCCTTGATTTGATAAATTGATTTAGCATGGATTGCTGTTGAATCAAGATTTTAGGATTCTTTTGTCTAGAAAGTTCTTCCATTAAAGATTTGTAGAATTCTTTTGAATTCTTTTTTCTTGGCAAGGTTGACAATTTATTCTCGTTTTTTATTTTTGTGAGACTCTTTCTTTTCTGTTAGTCACAAATATGTTTAGTTGATGTAAGATGCTAATTTTAGGAAACGATTCATTTTAGTAAGGGGCCTCTGTTCTAAGGATTTTTTTGAATATTTCTTTCTTTCAGAATTTGTATTTTTAGTTATTTAAAAAAAATTTGATTACGGATAGTAAACCTTTAATTATTATCATCCTTTCTAGGGACTTTGGAACCTGTTTGCAATTCTCCTTCAATGAGTCAGAATACCCTCAGTTTAGGATCTTGGATCAAGCCATCAAGAGATCTTGACGAAGGGCCAGTGACTTCCGCTAGATAATGGAGATTGACTTTGATTAAAAGGATGGAGGACTAATTATTTTCAGAAGTTTATCCAAATGGAATGAAAGTGAGATGCTGAAGAAGTTCAACTTTCTGTCTATTCACATTGAGTGTCAGGCAGCTGGAGATTAAATGGTAAATAGTCTTTTTTAAGTTGCTTTTCAGTTACTGGATTTCTCACTTTAAGCCTTGATTTGATAAATTGATTTAGCATGGATTGCTGTTGAATCAAGATTTTAGGATTCTTTTGTCTAGAAAGTTCTTCCATTAAAGATTTGTAGAATTCTTTTGAATTCTTTTTTCTTGGCAAGGTTGACAATTTATTCTCGTTTTTTATTTTTGTGAGACTCTTTCTTTTCTGTTAGTCACAAATATGTTTCGTTGATGTAAGATGCTAATTTTAGGAAACGATTCATTTTAGTAAGGGGCCTCTGTTCTAAGGATTTTTTTGAATATTTCTTTCTTTCAGAATTTGTATTTTTAGTTATTTAAAAAAAATTTGATTACGGATAGTAAACCTTTAATTATTATCATCCTTTCTAGGGACTTTGGAACCTGTTTGCATTTCTCCTTCAATGAGTCAGAATACCCTCAGTTTAGGATCTTGGATCAAGCCATCAAGAGATCTTGACGAAGGGCCAGTGACTTTCGTTAGATAATAGATATTGACTTTGATGAAAAGGATGGAGGACTAATTATTTTCAGAAGTTTATCCAAATGGAATAAAAGTGAGATGCTGAAGAATTTCAACTTTCTGTCTATTCACATTGAGTGTCAGGCAGCTGGAGATAAAATGGTAAAATGTCTTTTTGAAGTTGCTTTTCAGTTACTGGATTTGTCACTTTAAGCCTTGACTTTGATAAATCGATTTAGCATGAATTGCTGTTGACTCAATACTTTAGGATTCTTTTGTCTAGAAAGTTCTTCCATTAAAGATTTGTAGAATTCTTTTGAATTCTTTTTTCTTGGCAAGGTTGACAATTTATTCTCATTTTTTATTTTTGTGAGATCCTTTCTTTTCTCTTAGTCACGAAATTGTTTAGTTGATGTAAGATGCTAATTTTAGGAAACGATTCATTTTAGTAAGGGGCCTCTGTTCTAAGGATTTTTTTGAATATTTCTTTCTTTCAGAATTTGTATTTTTAGTTATTTAAAAAGATTTGATTACGGATAGTAAACCTTTAATTATTATCATCCTTTCTAGGGACTTTGGAACCTGTTTGCAATTCTCCTTCAATGAGTCAGAATACCCTCAGTTTAGGATCTTGGATCAAGCCATCAAGAGATCTTGACGAAGGGCCAGTGTCTTCCGCTAGATAATGGAGATTGACTTTGATTAAAAGGATGGAGGACTAATTATTTTCAGAAGTTTATCCAAATGGAATGAAAGTGAGATGCTGAAGAAGTTCAACTTTCTGTCTATTCACATTGAGTGTCAGGCAGCTGGAGATTAAATGGTAAATAGTCTTTTTTAAGTTGCTTTTCAGTTACTGGATTTCTCACTTTAAGCCTTGATTTGATAAATTGATTTAGCATGGATTGCTGTTGAATCAAGATTTTAGGATTCTTTTGTCTAGAAAGTTCTTCCATTAAAGATTTGTAGAATTCTTTTGAATTCTTTTTTCTTGGCAAGGTTGACAATTTATTCTCGTTTTTTATTTTTTTGAGACTCTTTCTTTTCTGTTAGTCACCAATATGTTTAGTTGATGTAAGATGCTAATTTTAGGAAACGATTCATTTTAGTAAGGGGCCTCTGTTCTAAGGATTTTTTTGAATATTTCTTTCTTTCAGAATTTGTATTTTTAGTTATTTAAAAAGATTTGATTACGGATAGTAAACCTTTAATTATTATCATCCTTTCTAGGGACTTTGGAACCTGTTTGCAATTCTCCTTCAATGAGTCAGAATACCCTCAGTTTAGGATCTTGGATCAAGCCATCAAGAGATCTTGACGAAGGGCCAGTGACTTCCGCTAGATAATGGAGATTGACTTTGATTAAAAGGATGGAGGACTAATTATTTTCAGAAGTTTATCCAAATGGAATGAAAGTGAGATGCTGAAGAAGTTCAACTTTCTGTCTATTCACATTGAGTGTCAGGCAGCTGGAGATTAAATGGTAAATAGTCTTTTTTAAGTTGCTTTTCAGTTACTGGATTTCTCACTTTAAGCCTTGATTTGATAAATTGATTTAGCATGGATTGCTGTTGAATCAAGATTTTAGGATTCTTTTGTCTAGAAAGTTCTTCCATTAAAGATTTGTAGAATTCTTTTGAATTCTTTTTTCTTGGCAAGGTTGACAATTTATTCTCGTTTTTTATTTTTGTGAGACTCTTTCTTTTCTGTTAGTCACAAATATGTTTAGTTGATGTAAGATGCTAATTTTAGGAAACGATTCATTTTAGTAAGGGGCCTCTGTTCTAAGGATTTTTTTGAATATTTCTTTCTTTCAGAATTTGTATTTTTAGTTATTTAAAAAAAATTTGATTACGGATAGTAAACCTTTAATTATTATCATCCTTTCTAGGGACTTTGGAACCTGTTTGCATTTCTCCTTCAATGAGTCAGAATACCCTCAGTTTAGGATCTTGGATCAAGCCATCAAGAGATCTTGACGAAGGGCCAGTGACTTTCGTTAGATAATAGATATTGACTTTGATGAAAAGGATGGAGGACTAATTATTTTCAGAAGTTTATCCAAATGGAATAAAAGTGAGATGCTGAAGAATTTCAACTTTCTGTCTATTCACATTGAGTGTCAGGCAGCTGGAGATAAAATGGTAAAATGTCTTTTTGAAGTTGCTTTTCAGTTACTGGATTTGTCACTTTAAGCCTTGACTTTGATAAATCGATTTAGCATGAATTGCTGTTGACTCAATACTTTAGGATTCTTTTGTCTAGAAAGTTCTTCCATTAAAGATTTGTAGAATTCTTTTGAATTCTTTTTTCTTGGCAAGGTTGACAATTTATTCTCATTTTTTATTTTTGTGAGATCCTTTCTTTTCTCTTAGTCACGAAATTGTTTAGTTGATGTAAGATGCTAATTTTAGGAAACGATTCATTTTAGTAAGGGGCCTCTGTTCTAAGGATTTTTTTGAATATTTCTTTCTTTCAGAATTTGTATTTTTAGTTATTTAAAAAGATTTGATTACGGATAGTAAACCTTTAATTATTATCATCCTTTCTAGGGACTTTGGAACCTGTTTGCAATTCTCCTTCAATGAGTCAGAATACCCTCAGTTTAGGATCTTGGATCAAGCCATCAAGAGATCTTGACGAAGGGCCAGTGACTTCCGCTAGATAATGGAGATTGACTTTGATTAAAAGGATGGAGGACTAATTATTTTCAGAAGTTTATCCAAATGGAATGAAAGTGAGATGCTGAAGAAGTTCAACTTTCTGTCTATTCACATTGAGTGTCAGGCAGCTGGAGATTAAATGGTAAATAGTCTTTTTTAAGTTGCTTTTCAGTTACTGGATTTCTCACTTTAAGCCTTGATTTGATAAATTGATTTAGCATGGATTGCTGTTGAATCAAGATTTTAGGATTCTTTTGTCTAGAAAGTTCTTCCATTAAAGATTTGTAGAATTCTTTTGAATTCTTTTTTCTTGGCAAGGTTGACAATTTATTCTCGTTTTTTATTTTTGTGAGACTCTTTCTTTTCTGTTAGTCACAAATATGTTTAGTTGATGTAAGATGCTAATTTTAGGAAACGATTCATTTTAGTAAGGGGCCTCTGTTCTAAGGATTTTTTTGAATATTTCTTTCTTTCAGAATTTGTATTTTTAGTTATTTAAAAAAAATTTGATTACGGATAGTAAACCTTTAATTATTATCATCCTTTCTAGGGACTTTGGAACCTGTTTGCATTTCTCCTTCAATGAGTCAGAATACCCTCAGTTTAGGATCTTGGATCAAGCCATCAAGAGATCTTGACGAAGGGCCAGTGACTTTCGTTAGATAATAGATATTGACTTTGATGAAAAGGATGGAGGACTAATTATTTTCAGAAGTTTATCCAAATGGAATAAAAGTGAGATGCTGAAGAATTTCAATTTTCTGTCTATTCACATTGAGTGTCAGGCAGCTGGAGATAAAATGGTAAAATGTCTTTTTGAAGTTGCTTTTCAGTTACTGGATTTGTCACTTTAAGCCTTGACTTTGATAAATCGATTTAGCATGAATTGCTGTTGACTCAATACTTTAGGATTCTTTTGTCTAGAAAGTTCTTCCATTAAAGATTTGTAGAATTCTTTTGAATTCTTTTTTCTTGGCAAGGTTGACAATTTATTCTCATTTTTTATTTTTGTGAGATCCTTTCTTTTCTCTTAGTCACGAAATTGTTTAGTTGATGTAAGATGCTAATTTTAGGAAACGATTCATTTTAGTAAGGGGCCTCTGTTCTAAGGATTTTTTTGAATATTTCTTTCTTTCAGAATTTGTATTTTTAGTTATTTAAAAAGATTTGATTACGGATAGTAAACCTTTAATTATTATCATCCTTTCTAGGGACTTTGGAACCTGTTTGCAATTCTCCTTCAATGAGTCAGAATACCCTCAGTTTAGGATCTTGGATCAAGCCATCAAGAGATCTTGACGAAGGGCCAGTGACTTCCGCTAGATAATGGAGATTGACTTTGATTAAAAGGATGGAGGACTAATTATTTTCAGAAGTTTATCCAAATGGAATGAAAGTGAGATGCTGAAGAAGTTCAACTTTCTGTCTATTCACATTGAGTGTCAGGCAGCTGGAGATTAAATGGTAAATAGTCTTTTTGAAGTTGCTTTTCTGTTACTGGATTTGTCACTTTAAGCCTTGACTTTGATAAATCGATTTAGCATGAATTGCTGTTGACTCAAGACTTTAGGATTCTTTAATCTAGAAAGTTCTTCCATTAAAGATTTGTAGAATTCTTTTCATTTCTTATTTCTTGCCTTGTTTGACAATTTATTGTCATTTTTTTATTTTTTTGAGACACTTTTTTTCTCTTAGTCACGAAATTGTTTAGTTGATGTAAGATGCCAATATTAGGAAACGATTCTTTTTAGAAAGGGGCCTCTGTTCTAAGGATATTTTTGAATATTTCTTTCTTTCAGAATTTATATTTTTAGTCATTTAAAAAGATTTGATTACGGATAGTAAACTTTTAATTATTATCATCCTTTCTAGGGACTTTGGAACCTGTTTGCAATTCTCCTTCAATGAGTCAGAATACCCTCAGTTTAGGATCTTGGATCAAGCCATCAAGAGATCTTGACGAAGGGCCAGTGACTTCCGCTAGATAATGGAGATTGACTTTGATTAAAAGGATGGAGGACTAATTATTTTCAGAAGTTTATCCAAATGGAATGAAAGTGAGATGCTGAAGAAGTTCAACTTTCTGTCTATTCACATTGAGTGTCAGGCAGCTGGAGATTAAATGGTAAATAGTATTTTTGAAGTTGCTTTTCTGTTCCTGGATTTGTCACTTTAAGCCTTGACTTTGATAAATCGATTTAGCATGAATTGCTGTTGACTCAAGACTTTAGGATTCTTTTATCTAGAAAGTTCTTCCATTAAAGATTTGTAGAATTCTTTTCAATTCTTATTTCTTGCCTTGTTTGACAATTTATTGTCATTTTTTTATTTTTGTGAGACACTTTTTTTCTCTTAGTCACGAAATTGTTTAGTTGATGTAAGATGCCAATATTAGGAAACGATTCTTTTTAGAAAGGGGCCTCTGTTCTAAGGATATTTTTGAATATTTCTTTCTTTCAGAATTTATATTTTTAGTCATTTAAAAAGATTTGATTACGGATAGTAAACTTTTAATTATTATCATCCTTTCTAGGGACTTTGGAACCTGTTTGCAATTCTCCTTCAATGAGTCAGAATACCCTCAGTTTAGGATCTAGGATCAAGCCATCAAGAGATCTTGACGAAGGGCCAGTAACTTTCGTTAGATGATGGATATTGACTTTGATTAAAAGGATGGAGGACTAATTATTTTCAGAAGTTTATCCAAATGGAATAAAAGTGAGATGCTGAAGAAGTTCAACTTTCTGTCTATTCACATTGAGTGTCAGGCAGCTGGAGATTAAATGGTAAATAGTCTTTTTGAAGTTGCTTTTCTGTTACTGGATTTGTCACTTTAAGCCTTGACTTTGATAAATCGATTTAGCATGAATTGCTGTTGACTCAAGACTTTAGGATTCTTTAATCTAGAAAGTTCTTCCATTAAAGATTTGTAGAATTCTTTTCAATTCTTATTTCTTGCCTTGTTTGACAATTTATTGTCATTTTTTTATTTTTGTGAGACACTTTTTTTCTCTTAGTCACGAAATTGTTTAGTTGATGTAAGATGCCAATATTAGGAAACGATTCTTTTTAGAAAGGGGCCTCTGTTCTAAGGATATTTTTGAATATTTCTTTCTTTCAGAATTTATATTTTTAGTCATTTAAAAAGATTTGATTACGGATAGTAAACTTTTAATTATTATCATCCTTTCTAGGGACTTTGGAACATGTTTGCAATTCTCCTTCAATAAGACAGAAAACCCTCAGTTTAGGATCTTGGATCAAGCCATCAAGAGATCTTGACGAAGGGCCAGTAACTTTCGTTAGATGATGGATATTGACTTTGATTAAAAGGATGGAGGACTAATTATTTTCAGAAGTTTATCCAAATGGAATAAAAGTGAGATGCTGAAGAAGTTCAACTTTCTGTCTATTCACATTGAGTGTCAGGCAGCTGGAGATTAAATGGTAAATAGTCTTTTTGAAGTTGCTTTTCAGTTACTGGATTTTTCACTTTAAGCCTTGACTTTGATAAATCGATTTAGCATGAGCTGCTGTTGACTCAAGACTTTAGGATTCTTTTGTCTAGAAAGTTCTTCCATTAAAGATTTGTAGAATTCTTTTCGACTCTTATTTCTTGGCAAGTTTGACAATTTATTATCATTATGATAATTTTTTGAGACCCTTTCTTTTCTCTTAGTCACGAAATTTTTTAGTTGATGTAAGATGCTAATTTTAGGAAACGATTCATTTTAGAAAGGGGCCTCTGTTCTAAGGATTTTTTTGAATATTCCTTTCTTTGAGAATATATATTTTTAGTCATTTAAAAAGATTTGATTACGAATAGTAAACTTTTAATTATCATCATCCTTTCTAGGGACTTTGGAACCTGTTTGCAATTCCCCTTCAATAAGTCAGAACACCCTCAGTTTAGGATCTTGGATCAAGGCATCAAGAGATCTTGACGAAGGGCCAGTGACTTCCGTTAGATAATGGAGATTGACTTTGATGAAAAGGATGGAGGACTAATTATATTCAGAAGTTTCTCCAAATGAAATAAAACTGAGATGCTGAAGAAGTTCAACTTTCTGTCTATTCACATTGACTGTCAGGCAGCTGGAGATTAAATGGTAAATAGTCTTTTTCAAGTTGCTTTTCAGTTACTGGATTTGTCACTTTAAGCCTTAACTTTGATAAATCGATTTAGCATGAATTGCTGTTGACTCAAGACTTTAGGATTCTTTTGTCTAGAAAGTTCTTCCATTAAATATTTGTAGAATTCTTTTCAATTCTTATTCCTTGCCAAGTTTGACAATTCATTGTCATTATTTTATTTTTGTAAGACCTTTTCTTTTCTCTTATTCACGAAGTTGTTTAGTTGATGTAAGATGCTAATTTTAGGAAACGATTCTTTTTAGAAAGGGGCCTCTGTTCTAAGGATTTTTTTGAATATTCCTTTCTTTGAGAATATATATTTTTAGTCATTTAAAAAGATTTGATTACGAATAGTAAACTTTTAATTATCATCATCCTTTCTAGGGACTTTGGAACATGTTTGCAATTCTCCTTCAATAAGACAGAAAACCCTCAGTTTAGGATCTTGGATCAAGCCATCAAGAGATCTTGACGAAGGGCCAGTAACTTTCGTTGAATAATTGAGATTGACTTTGATAAAAAGTATGGAGGACTAATTATTTTCAGACGTTTATCTAAATGGAATAAAACTGAGATGCTGAAGAAGTTCAACTCTCAATCCATCCACATTGAGTGTCAGGCAGCTGGAGATTAAATGGTAAATAGCCTTTTTTAAGTTGCTTTTTAGTTACTGGATTTGTCACTTTAAGCCTTTACTTTGATAAATCAATTTAGCATGAATTGCTGTTGACTCAAGACTTTAGGATTCTTTTATCTAGAAAGTTCTTCCATTAAAGATTTGTAGAATTCTTTTCGACTCTTATTTCTTGGCAAGTTTGACAATTCATTGTCATTTTTTTATTTTTGTTAGGCCCTTTCTTTTCTCTTAGTCACGAAATTGTTTAGTTGATGTAAGATGCTAATTTTAGGAAACGATTCTTTTTAGAAAGTGGCCTCTGTTCTATGGATTTTTTTGAATATTTCTTTCTTTGAGAATATATATTTTTAGTCATTTAAAAAGATTTGATTACGGATAGTAAACTTTTATTTATAATCATCCTTTCTAGGGACTTTGGAACCTGTTTGCAATTCTCCTTCAATGAGTCAGAATACCCTCAGTTTAGGATCTTGGATCAAGCCATCAAGAGATCTTGACGAAGGGCCAGTGACTTCCGCTAGATAATGGAGATTGACTTTGATTAAAAGGATGGAGGACTAATTATTTTCAGAAGTTTCTCCAAATGAAATAAAACTGAGATGCTGAAGAAGTTCAACTTTCTGTCTATTCACATTGACTGTCAGGCAGCTGGAGATTAAATGGTAAATAGTCTTTTTCAAGTTGCTTTTCAGTTACTGGATTTGTCACTTTAAGCCTTAACTTTGATAAATCGATTTAGCATGAATTGCTGTTGACTCAAGACTTTAGGATTCTTTTGTCTAGAAAGTTCTTCCATTAAATATTTGTAGAATTCTTTTCAATTCTTATTCCTTGCCAAGTTTGACAATTCATTGTCATTATTTTATTTTTGTAAGACCTTTTCTTTTCTCTTATTCAGGAAGTTGTTTAGTTGATGTAAGATGCTAATATTAGGAAAGATTCTATTTAGAAAGGGGCCTGTGTTCTAAGGATTTTTTTGAATATTTCTTTCTTTGAGAATTTATATTTTTAGTCATTTAAAATGATTTGATTATTGATAGTAAACTTTTAATTATTATCATCCTTTCTAGGGACATTTGAACCTGTTTGCAATTCTCCTTCAATGAGTCAGAATACCCTCAGTTTAGGATCTTGGATCAAGCCATCAAGAGATCTTGACGAAGGGCCAGTGACTTCCGCTAGATAATGGAGATTGACTTTGATTAAAAGGATGGAGGACTAATTATTTTCAGAAGTTTATCCAAATGGAATGAAAGTGAGATGCTGAAGAAGTTCAACTTTTTGTCTATTCACATTGAGTGTCAGGCAGCTGGAGATTAAATGGTAAATAGTCTTTTTTAAGTTGCTTTTCAGTTACTGGATTTCTCACTTTAAGCCTTGATTTGATAAATTGATTTAGCATGGATTGCTGTTGAATCAAGATTTTAGGATTCTTTTGTCTAGAAAGTTCTTCCATTAAAGATTTGTAGAATTCTTTTGAATTCTTTTTTCTTGGCAAGGTTGACAATTTATTCTCATTTTTTATTTTTGTGAGACCCTTTCTTTTCTGTTAGTCACAAATATGTTTAGTTGATGTAAGATGCTAATTTTAGGAAACGATTCATTTTAGTAAGGGGCCTCTGTTCTAAGGATTTTTTTTAATATTTCTTTCTTTCAGAATTTGTATTTTTAGTTATTTAAAAAGATTTGATTACGGATAGTAAACCTTTAATTATTATCATCTTTTCTAGGGACTTTGGAACCTGTTTGCATTTCTCCTTCAATGAGTCAGAATACCCTCAGTTTAGGATCTAGGATCAAGCCATCAAGAGATCTTGACGAAGGGCCAGTGACTTTCGTTAGATAATGGATATTGACTTTGATGAAAAGGATGGAGGACTAATTATTTTCAGAAGTTTATCCAAATGGAATGAAAGTGAGATGCTGAAGAAGTTCAACTTTCTGTCTATTCACATTGAGTGTCAGGCAGCTGGAGATTAAATGGTAAATAGTCTTTTTAAAGTTGCTTTTCAGTTACTGGATTTCTCACTTTAAGCCTTGATTTGATAAATTGATTTAGCATGGATTGCTGTTGAATCAAGATTTTAGGATTCTTTTGTCTAGAAAGTTCTTCCATTAAAGATTTGTATAATTCTTCTCAATTCTTATTTCTTGGCAAGTTTGACCATTTATTGTCATTTGTTAATTTTTGTAAGACCTTTTCTTTTCTCTTATTCACGAAGTTGTTTAGTTGATGTAAGACGCTAATATTAGGAAATATTCTATTTAGAAAGGGGCCTCTGTTCTAAGGATTTTTTTGAATATTTCTTTCTTTGAAAATATATATTTTTAGTCATTTAAAATGATTTGATTACGGATAGTAAACTTTTAATTATTATCATCCTTTCTAGGGACTTTCAAACCTGTTTGCAATTCTCCTTCAATAAGACAGAATACCTTCAGTTTAGGATCTTGGATCAAGCCATCAAGAGATCTTGACGAAGGGCCAGTAACTTTCCTTAGATAATGGAGATTGACTTTGATGAAAAGGGTGGAGGACTAATTATTTTCAGAAGTTTATCCAATTGGAATAAAAGTGAGATACTGAAGAAGTTCAACTTTCTGTCTATTCACATTGACTGTCAGGCAGCTGGAGATTAAATGGTAAATAGTCTTTTTGAAGTTGCTTTTCAGTTACTGGATTTCTCACTTTAAGCCTTGATTTGATAAATTGATTTAGCATGGATTGCTGTTGAATCAAGATTTTAGGATTCTTTTGTCTAGAAAGTTCTTCCATTAAAGATTTGTATAATTCTTCTCAATTCTTATTTCTTGGCAAGTTTGACCATTTATTGTCATTTGTTAATTTTTGTAAGACCTTTTCTTTTCTCTTATTCACGAAGTTGTTTAGTTGATGTAAGACGCTAATATTAGGAAAGATTCTATTTAGAAAGGGGCCTCTGTTCTAAGGATTTTTTTGAATATTTCTTTCTTTGAAAATATATATTTTTAGTCATTTAAAATGATTTGATTACGGATAGTAAACTTTTAATTATTATCATCCTTTCTAGGGACTTTCAAACCTGTTTGCAATTCTCCGTCAATAAGACAGAATACCTTCAGTTTAGGATCTTGGATCAAGCCATCAAGAGATCTTGACGAAGGGCCAGTAACTTTCCTTAGATAATGGAGATTGACTTTGATGAAAAGGGTGGAGGACTAATTATTTTCAGAAGTTTATCCAATTGGAATAAAAGTGAGATACTGAAGAAGTTCAACTTTCTGTCTATTCACATTGACTGTCAGGCAGCTGGAGATTAAATGGTAAATAGTCTTTTTGAAGTTGCTTTTCAGTTACTGGATTCGTCACTTTAAGCCTTGACTTTGATAAATCGATTTAGCATGAATTGCTGTTGACTCAAGACTTTAGGATTCTTTTGTCTAGAAAGTTCTTCCATTAACGATTTGTAGAATTCTTTTCAATTCTTATTCCTTGCCAAGTTTGACAATTCATTGTCATTATTTTATTTTTGTAAGACCTTTTCTTTTCTCTTATTCACGAAGTTGTTTAGTTGATGTAAGATGCTAATATTAGGAAAGATTCTATTTAGAAAGGGGCCTGTGTTCTAAGGATTTTTTTGAATATTTCTTTCTTTGAGAATTTATATTTTTAGTCATTTAAAATGATTTGATTATTGATAGTAAACTTTTAATTATTATCATCCTTTCTAGGGACATTGGAACCTGTTTGCAATTCTCCTTCAATGAGTCAGAATACCCTCAGTTTAGGATCTTGGATCAAGCCATCAAGAGATCTTGACGAAGGGCCAGTGACTTCCGCTAGATAATGGAGATTGACTTTGATTAAAAGGATGGAGGACTAATTATTTTCAGAAGTTTCTCCAAATGAAATAAAACTGAGATGCTGAAGAAGTTCAACTTTCTGTCTATTCACATTGACTGTCAGGCAGCTGGAGATTAAATGGTAAATAGTCTTTTTCAAGTTGCTTTTCTGTTACTGGATTTGTCACTTTAAGCCTTAACTTTGATAAATCGATTTAGCATGAATTGCTGTTGACTCAAGACTTTAGGATTCTTTTGTCTAGAAAGTTCTTCCATTAAATATTTGTAGAATTCTTTTCAATTCTTATTCCTTGCCAAGTTTGACAATTCATTGTCATTATTTTATTTTTGTAAGACCTTTTCTTTTCTCTTATTCACGAAGTTGTTTAGTTGATGTAAGATGCTAATATTAGGAAAGATTCTATTTAGAAAGGGGCCTGTGTTCTAAGGATTTTTTTGAATATTTCTTTCTTTGAGAATTTATATTTTTAGTCATTTAAAATGATTTGATTATTGATAGTAAACTTTTAATTATTATCATCCTTTCTAGGGACATTTGAACCTGTTTGCAATTCTCCTTCAATGAGTCAGAATACCCTCAGTTTAGGATCTTGGATCAAGCCATCAAGAGATCTTGACGAAGGGCCAGTGACTTCCGCTAGATAATGGAGATTGACTTTGATTAAAAGGATGGAGGACTAATTATTTTCAGAAGTTTATCCAAATGGAATGAAAGTGAGATGCTGAAGAAGTTCAACTTTCTGTCTTTTCACATTGAGTGTCAGGCAGCTGGAGATTAAATGGTAAATAGTCTTTTTTAAGTTGCTTTTCAGTTACTGGATTTCTCACTTTAAGCCTTGATTTGATAAATTGATTTAGCATGGATTGCTGTTGAATCAAGATTTTAGGATTCTTTTGTCTAGAAAGTTCTTCCATTAAAGATTTGTAGAATTCTTTTGAATTCTTTTTTCTTGGCAAGGTTGACAATTTATTCTCATTTTTTATTTTTGTGAGACCCTTTCTTTTCTGTTAGTCACAAATATGTTTAGTTGATGTAAGATGCTAATTTTAGGAAACGATTCATTTTAGTAAGGGGCCTCTGTTCTAAGGATTTTTTTTAATATTTCTTTCTTTCAGAATTTGTATTTTTAGTTATTTAAAAAGATTTGATTACGGATAGTAAACCTTTAATTATTATCATCTTTTCTAGGGACTTTGGAACCTGTTTGCATTTCTCCTTCAATGAGTCAGAATACCCTCAGTTTAGGATCTAGGATCAAGCCATCAAGAGATCTTGACGAAGGGCCAGTGACTTTCGTTAGATAATGGATATTGACTTTGATGAAAAGGATGGAGGACTAATTATTTTCAGAAGTTTATCCAAATGGAATGAAAGTGAGATGCTGAAGAAGTTCAACTTTCTGTCTATTCACATTGAGTGTCAGGCAGCTGGAGATTAAATGGTAAATAGTCTTTTTTAAGTTGCTTTTCAGTTACTGGATTTCTCACTTTAAGCCTTGATTTGATAAATTGATTTAGCATGGATTGCTCTTGAATCAAGATTTTAGGATTCTTTTGTCTAGAAAGTTCTTCCATTAAAGATTTGTATAATTCTTCTCAATTCTTATTTCTTGGCAAGTTTGACCATTTATTGTCATTTGTTAATTTTTGTAAGACCTTTTCTTTTCTCTTATTCACGAAGTTGTTTAGTTGATGTAAGACGCTAATATTAGGAAAGATTCTATTTAGAAAGGGGCCTCTGTTCTAAGGATTTTTTTGAATATTTCTTTCTTTGAAAATATATATTTTTAGTCATTTAAAATGATTTGATTACGGATAGTAAACTTTTAATTATTATCATCCTTTCTAGGGACTTTCAAACCTGTTTGCAATTCTCCTTCAATAAGACAGAATACCTTCAGTTTAGGATCTTGGATCAAGCCATCAAGAGATCTTGACGAAGGGCCAGTAACTTTCGTTAGATAATGGAGATTGACTTTGATGAAAAGGGTGGAGGACTAATTATTTTCAGAAGTTTATCCAATTGGAATAAAAGTGAGATACTGAAGAAGTTCAACTTTCTGTCTATTCACATTGACTGTCAGGCAGCTGGAGATTAAATGGTAAATAGTCTTTTTGAAGTTGCTTTTCAGTTACTGGATTTGTCACTTTAAGCCTTAACTTTGATAAATCGATTTAGCATGAATTGCTGTTGACTCAAGACTTTAGGATTCTTTTGTCTAGAAAGTTCTTCCATTAAATATTTGTAGAATTCTTTTCAATTCTTATTCCTTGCCAAGTTTGACAATTCATTGTCATTATTTTATTTTTGTAAGACCTTTTCTTTTCTCTTATTCACGAAGTTGTTTAGTTGATGTAAGATGCTAATATTAGGAAAGATTCTATTTAGAAAGGGGCCTGTGTTCTAAGGATTTTTTTGAATATTTCTTTCTTTGAGAATTTATATTTTTAGTCATTTAAAATGATTTGATTATTGATAGTAAACTTTTAATTATTATCATCCTTTCTAGGGACATTTGAACCTGTTTGCAATTCTCCTTCAATGAGTCAGAATACCCTCAGTTTAGGATCTTGGATCAAGCCATCAAGAGATCTTGACGAAGGGCCAGTGACTTCCGCTAGATAATGGAGATTGACTTTGATTAAAAGGATGGAGGACTAATTATTTTCAGAAGTTTATCCAAATGGAATGAAAGTGAGATGCTGAAGAAGTTCAACTTTCTGTCTATTCACATTGAGTGTCAGGCAGCTGGAGATTAAATGGTAAATAGTCTTTTTTAAGTTGCTTTTCAGTTACTGGATTTCTCACTTTAAGCCTTGATTTGATAAATTGATTTAGCATGGATTGCTGTTGAATCAAGATTTTAGGATTCTTTTGTCTAGAAAGTTCTTCCATTAAAGATTTGTATAATTCTTCTCAATTCTTATTTCTTGGCAAGTTTGACCATTTATTGTCATTTGTTAATTTTTGTAAGACCTTTTCTTTTCTCTTATTCACGAAGTTGTTTAGTTGATGTAAGACGCTAATATTAGGAAAGATTCTATTTAGAAAGGGGCCTCTGTTCTAACGATATTTTTGAATATTTCTTTCTTTCAGAACTTATATTGTTAGTCATTTAAAAAGATTTGATTACGGATAGTAAACTTTTATTTATAATCATCCTTTCTAGGGACTTTGGAACCTGTTTGCAATTCTCCTTCAATGAGTCAGAATACCCTCAGTTTAGGATCTTGGATCAAGCCATCAAGAGATCTTGACGAAGGGCCAGTGACTTTCGTTACATAATGGAGATTGACTTTGATGAAAAGGATGGAGGACTAATTATTTTCAGAAGTTTCTCCAAATGAAATAAAAGTGAGATGCTGAAGAAGTTCAATTTTCTGTCTATTCACATTGAGTGTCAGGCAGCTAGAGATTAAATGGTAAATAGTCTTTTTTAAGTTGCTTTTCAGTTACTGGATTTGTCACTTTAAGCCTTGACTTTGATAAATCGATTTAGCATGAATTGCTGTTGACTCAAGACTTTAGGATTCTTTTATCTAGAAAGTTCTTCCATTAAAGATTTGTAGAATTCTTTTCAACTCTTATTTCTTGGCAAGTTTGACAATTCATTGTCATTTTTTTTGAGAGACCCTTTCTTTTCCCTTAGTCACGAAATTGTTTAGTTGGTGTAAGATGCTAATGTTAGGAAACGATTCTATTTAGAAAGGGGGGGCCTCTGTTCTAAAGATTTTTTTGAATATTTCTTTCTTTCAGAATTTGTATTTTTAGTTATTTAAAAAGATTTGATTACGGATAGTAAACCTTTAATTATTATCATCCTTTCTAGGGACTTTGGAACCTGTTTGCAATTCTCCTTCAATGAGTCAGAATACCCTCAGTTTAGGATCTTGGATCAAGCCATCAAGAGATCTTGACGAAGGGCCAGTGACTTCCGCTAGATAATGGAGATTGACTTTGATTAAAAGGATGGAGGACTAATTATTTTCAGAAGTTTATCCAAATGGAATGAAAGTGAGATGCTGAAGAAGTTCAACTTTCTGTCTATTCACATTGAGTGTCAGGCAGCTGGAGATTAAATGGTAAATAGTCTTTTTGAAGTTGCTTTTCAGTTACTGGATTTCTCACTTTAAGCCTTGATTTGATAAATTGATTTAGCATGGATTGCTGTTGAATCAAGATTTTAGGATTCTTTTGTCTAGAAAGTTCTTCCATTAAAGATTTGTATAATTCTTCTCAATTCTTATTTCTTGGCAAGTTTGACCATTTATTGTCATTTGTTAATTTTTGTAAGACCTTTTCTTTTCTCTTATTCACGAAGTTGTTTAGTTGATGTAAGACGCTAATATTAGGAAAGATTCTATTTAGAAAGGGGCCTCTGTTCTAAGGATTTTTTTGAATATTTCTTTCTTTGAAAATATATATTTTTAGTCATTTAAAATGATTTGATTACGGATAGTAAACTTTTAATTATTATCATCCTTTCTAGGGACTTTCAAACCTGTTTGCAATTCTCCTTCAATAAGACGGAATACCTTCAGTTTAGGATCTTGGATCAAGCCATCAAGAGATCTTGACGAAGGGCCAGTAACTTTCCTTAGATAATGGAGATTGACTTTGATGAAAAGGGTGGAGGACTAATTATTTTCAGAAGTTTATCCAATTGGAATAAAAGTGAGATACTGAAGAAGTTCAACTTTCTGTCTATTCACATTGACTGTCAGGCAGCTGGAGATTAAATGGTAAATAGTCTTTTTGAAGTTGCTTTCCAGTTACTGGATTTCTCACTTTTAGCCTTGATTTGATAAATTGATTTAGCATGGATTGCTGTTGAATCAAGATTTTAGGATTCTTTTGTCTAGAAAGTTCTTCCATTAAAGATTTGTATAATTCTTCTCAATTTTTATTTCTTGGCAAGTTTGACCATTTATTGTCATTTGTTAATTTTTGTAAGACCTTTTCTTTTCTCTTATTCACGAAGTTGTTTAGTTGATGTAAGACGCTAATATTAGGAAAGATTCTATTTAGAAAGGGGCCTCTGTTCTAAGGATTTTTTTGAATATTTCTTTCTTTGAAAATATATATTTTTAGTCATTTAAAATGATTTGATTACGGATAGTAAACTTTTAATTATTATCATCCTTTCTAGGGACTTTCAAACCTGTTTGCAATTCTCCTTCAATAAGACAGAATACCTTCAGTTTAGGATCTTGGATCAAGCCATCAAGAGATCTTGACGAAGGGCCAGTAACTTTCCTTAGATAATGGAGATTGACTTTGATGAAAAGGGTGGAGGACTAATTATTTTCAGAAGTTTATCCAATTGGAATAAAAGTGAGATACTGAAGAAGTTCAACTTTCTGTCTATTCACATTGACTGTCAGGCAGCTGGAGATTAAATGGTAAATAGTCTTTTTGAAGTTGCTTTTCAGTTACTGGATTCGTCACTTTAAGCCTTGACTTTGATAAATCGATTTAGCATGAATTGCTGTTGACTCAAGACTTTAGTATTCTTTTGTCTAGAAAGTTCTTCCATTAACGATTTGTAGAATTCTTTTCAATTCTTATTTCTTGCCAAGTTTGACAATCTGTTGTCATTTTTTATTTTTGTAAGACCTTTTCTTTTCTCTTAGTCACGAAATTGTTTAGTTGATGTAAGATGCTAATATTAGCAAACGATTCTTTTTAGAAAGGGGCCTCTGTTCTAAGGATTTTTTTGAATATTTCTTTCTTTGAAAATATATATTTTTAGTCATTTAAAAAGATTTGATTACGAATAGTAAACTTTTAATTATCATCATCCTTTCTAGGGACTTTGGAACCTGTTTGCAATTCCCCTTCAATAAGTCAGAACACCCTCAGTTTAGGATCTTGGATCAAGGCATCAAGAGATCTTGACGAAGGGCCAGTGACTTCCGTTAGATAATGGAGATTGACTTTGATGAAAAGGATGGAGGACTAATTATTTTCAGAAGTTTCTCCAAATGAAATAAAACTGAGATGCTGAAGAAGTTCAACTTTCTGTCTATTCACATTGACTGTCAGGCAGCTGGAGATTAAATGGTAAATAGTCTTTTTCAAGTTGCTTTTCAGTTACTGGATTTGTCACTTTAAGCCTTAACTTTGATAAATCGATTTAGCATGAATTGCTGTTGACTCAAGACTTTAGGATTCCTTTGTCTAGAAAGTTCTTCCATTAAATATTTGTAGAATTCTTTTCAATTCTTATTCCTTGCCAAGTTTGACAATTCATTGTCATTATTTTATTTTTGTAAGACCTTTTCTTTTCTCTTATTCAGGAAGTTGTTTAGTTGATGTAAGATGCTAATATTAGGAAAGATTCTATTTAGAAAGGGGCCTGTGTTCTAAGGATATTTTTGAATATTTCTTTCTTTGAGAATTTATATTTTTAGTCATTTAAAATGATTTGATTATTGATAGTAAACTTTTAATTATTATCATCCTTTCTAGGGACTTTCAAACCTGTTTGCAATTCTCCTTCAATAAGACAGAATACCTTCAGTTTAGGATCTTGGATCAAGCCATCAAGAGATCTTGACGAAGGGCCAGTAACTTTCCTTAGATAATGGAGATTGACTTTGATGAAAAGGGTGGAGGACTAATTATTTTCAGAAGTTTATCCAATTGGAATAAAAGTGAGATACTGAAGAAGTTCAACTTTCTGTCTATTCACATTGACTGTCAGGCAGCTGGAGATTAAATGG